>NW_022437033.1:1107742-1214157 GCF_009761245.1 Sapajus apella
CCCCTGAGTGTCCCCAGAGTCCTCCTGAGGGGCCTTCCCAGTCTGCTCTCCAGGGTCCTGTGAGCTCTTTCTTCTCCACCACTTTATTGAACCCATCCAGTGAAGAGTCCAACAGCCCAGTAGATGAAGATACAAGTACCTCAGACACCTTACTAGACAGCGAGTCCTTGACAGATAGCGAGTCTTTGACAGTCACTGAGCCCTTGTTTACTCATACACTGGATGAAAAGGTGGACAAGTTGGTGCAGTTTCTTCTTCTCAAATATCAAGCAAAGGAGCCTGTCACAAAGGCAGAGATGCTGACAATTTTTGTCAACAGGTACATGGGCTACTTTCCTATGATCTTCAGGAAGGCCCGTGAGTTCATAGAGATTCTTTTTGGCATTGCCCTGACAGAAGTGGGCCCCGACCACTCCTATGTCTTTGTAAACCCATTAGACCTCACCTGTGAAGGGAGTCTGAGCGATGAGCAGGGCATGCCCCAGAACCGCCTTCTGACACTTACTCTGAGTATAATCTTCATAAAGGGCTCCTCTGCCTCTGAGGAGATCATCTGGGATGTGCTGAGTGGGATAGGGGTATGTGCTGGGAGGAAGCACTTCATCTTTGGGGAGCCCAGAGAGCTCCTCACTAAAGTTTGGGTGCAGGAACGTTACCTGGAGTACCGGGAGGTGCCCAACACTTCTCCTCCACGTTATGAATTTCTTTGGGGTCCAAGAGCCCATTCAGAAATCAGCAAGAGGAAAGTAGTAGAGTTTTTGGCCATGCTAAACAATACCGTCCCTAGTTCCTTTTCATCCTCATACAAGGATGCTTTGAAACATATAGAAGAGAGAGCCCAGGCCACAGTTGACACCACAGATGATTCCACTGTCACAGACAGTGCAAGCTCCAGTGTCATGTCCCCCAGCCCCTCTTCTCCTGAGTGAAGTCTAAGGCAGAATCTTCCTTTTGAGTGTGAACAGGGCAGGCGAGTTTCTATGCGGTGGAGGGCCCGGGTGAAGCTGGAGAGAACACAGTGTTGTTTGCATTTCTGTTCTATATGGTAGTTAAGGGATTTACCTGTTTTACTTTGGGGTATTTTTGAAATGCTTTTCCTTTTAATAAAAGGTTTAAATAGCTTCAGAATCTTAGTTTATGAAGTTTATGAATATTAGTCACACATGTATTGCTGTTTAACTGGTTTAGGAGTAACAGTTTGATATTTTGTAAAACACACACAAAATTGGGAAAATCTTGTGCCTTATTTGTGATCTGTCACAGGTTAATGTGGTATTACTGTAGCAATTTTCTTTAAACTGTAAAAGAACTCTGGAGTTAAATAGTGGAACAAAACAAAGGATTGTTAATATTTGCATTTCCTCATACCCTTTAGTCTGTTGTTCTTGAAAATTAAAGATACATACCTGGTTTGCTTGGCTTGTTTAATAAAGTAGCAGAGATTAAATGATAATAAATAAAAATATCACTGACTCCTTTATTTGATGAACATTATATCAGCATTTGCTCATGGAAGTTATGGTTAGTAGTGAAGTTACTACTAAAAGCAAGACTTATACCTACTCACAAAACGGTAGAGTATAGGTATAGAAGCCATATCAGGAACTTGGTAAGATTTTCTCTTCAATCTAAAGAATAAGTTTAAAAAGGAGTAGGGAGGGTGTGACTCCAGTTGGAGCCTTCAAACAAAAAGGCCCCGAGCTAAGGCAGTTTTGGGCTTTAGGAAACTGCAGTTGCTTCTGTGGGAGCTGATTGTCATGAAGCTGGGTGGTGGCAGGGCCCAGACTCTCAGAAGGTGAGAGAAAAGTCTGGAATGGAAAGCTACTTGAGCAGTTCCCTCTGGGTGAAGGATGAGGCAGAGAGGGGTCTCCACATGGGGAAGTAATGGAAGGTGTCCTGCAGCTCTTGTATTGGTGCACTTGAACACAGTACTTTTGTCCAGCCCCAGGACTTTCCCACATTATAGCACTCTCCTTTTGATCTCCCCTGTGTGCTCTCTTGGGCAACTATGGAACCTGGCCTGCTGACTAATGTCACTGTGTTTCCCACTCTGAAAGCTGTACCCAGCTGTCAGCGCAAGAGTCCAGAGACATCTATCCTTCCCCTAACATAGACCACTCTTTGTCTCTGCAGAAGTTCCCTGACTGATCCATCCCTCTCCCTGGCTCCTCTGTGATAACAGAACTTTGATGTGAATATACACTTTGGATAGTGACATTTCCATATGTATGCTGGGCATCTTCAATACATTCTCAACATATTTCCAAATGGGCTGCAGAGTAAAATCTAATTTGTCACACAATAGTAGTTTTAGGGATGTAATCCTAAGGTTAGATATAGCCTATTTGAAATCATCCTGATATTTGATATTCGTAATAGGATTTTAATAAGATGCATTATTTGAAACAGGGCATTGAACCCAAATACAGATGAATGAGCTTTTGTAAGTGATCAAATGCCAATCTTTCCTTCATAAACTTTGTAGATGAGGAAAGACTATAGAAATCGCTTTGCAAATGATCTACAAGAAGACAAATTTCTAAGGGAACAGAAAAATCTTGAAGACTGCCTAGGAGGTAACAAGGGTACTTTGTGAATATGCCAGCTCTGATGAGAAAAAAAAGTTATAGTTAAACATCCTTCCATGTCTCTTTTCTGTGTACCTGCCCCACAGGAAAATCTTTTTTTGCAGTGTGCCACAGGCACATGTATAGCTGCTCAGGAATGTTCCATCATATGGAGGGTAGCAGAGGCTCACAGGGTAGATTATTTATCATACACCAAAAATAGGAGAGAATTCTCAGCCTAAAGAAATTATATAGCTTATTAAAAGGACAGTGCAAAGTGCTATTGAGGGAATAAGGTTGACTCTCCCTGCCAAGATTTACAGAATTGTTTTAAAACAGGATGTCATCTTGTATTTGAAACCACCAGTCACTTTGTTGGTGCAAGAAAATGTTGGAAGATTTCAAGGCTATGCTGACATTCCCAGAAATAATTCCAAGAAATGAAGAAACTTACTGTCATAAATTATAATAGTTGGTTTTAATTGAGCACCATAATAACATATGGGAGAAACTACAAGTGCCCATCTTGATTCGTCTACCTCACCTTCTTGGGTGGTTCGTTTATAGTTAGACAGAAGCCAGTGCATCATTCCTGTGCTTTTGTTTCTGTTGAGCAGTTAACATCTGTTGTGATGTGGAGCTACAAAGTGAAAGCAGCTTGGATTCCTAGGCTAGGCGAAAGCCAGGACGGACTGTGTGTTAGTTTATTATACCATAACAGAATACCACAGACTGGGTGACTTAAAAAACAGAAATGTGTTTTCTCACATTTCTGGAGGCTAAATATCTAAGATGAAGATGTTGGCCAGTTTGATTTCTTCCCTGGCCTCTCCATGGCTTGCTGATTGCTACTTTCTCAGTGAATTCTTACATGGTTGTTCCTTAGTCTGTGTGTCTGTATCTTAATCTGCTCTGCTTATGAGGACGCCAGTCATATTGAATACGATCCTAACCATAAGACCTCATTTTACCTTAATTGCCTCTTCAAAGGTTCTGTCTCCAGATACAATGACATTCTGTGGTACTGGAGGTTAAGACGTGGATATATCTGAATTGTGCCACTTTAAGACGTGGGCACAATTCAGCCCATTACACCCTGCCAATTCAAACCAGAATTTAGGTACACAAAAATCAACTTGTGTTAAGCCATTTGACTTTCAGGAAATATTTTTCTGTTCCATCAGCTTACTTTTACTTAATCTGACTACTAGAGTACTCCTCTTGCTTTTCTTAGGGTTATTTCAATAGTTTAATTAAAAGTAAATAGCACATGTATTTTTGTGGCAAAAAAATTCCAAAAATGCATAGAAATTGCATTTTTTCCTTTAAAATTTTCTTCAAAATTCAGCCTCCTATTCAGAAGTTTCCACAAGTAACAATGTGGCTGTGTAAATTTTGAAAGATGGTTTTAGATTTCCAGCTTTTATAAAGATAGATGTGATATTTTATATATACACATATATGTATACACACACACACATATGTAATGATATATACATACAGATCTGACACTTGCCCTTACCACTCTTATAGGTTCAATTGTCTCTTCTGCAAAATTCTACATTTTTAAAATTAAAATGTGACATGACTTGGAGATAGGATTATTTCAAGGCAATCAAGTTAAAATGAGGTTATTAATGCTGGCCTTAATGGAAGTAAGTCACTAAAAGGGGATATGTAACAAACCTACACTTGCATCTCTGAATTTAAAAGTTAAATAAAAATTTTAAATACTTACATCAAATTTAACTGCTATGTAGTTTTATTTATTTAGGCAAATATCTGTGGGTTTCCACCTTGAGCACTGAGGTTTGATACACCAATCCTGGCTATGAGCAGAGGCCATCTGCCCCTGGGCTGTGGAGACAAAGCTAAGGAAGGAAGTCAGCGCATGAACAGCTGAATTCATCCTGGCCATATTGGGTGGAGAGAACCCCAATCCTCAGGGAAATCTCTGGCAAAGCCACAAGTCAACCTTTTTTTGGAATCTTAGGGCTCCTGAATCCTTCTGAGGGTACTGTCAGGAGTAAGAACTGTTGAAAGGAAGTATGTGGAGCTCTTATCCATGTGGAGAGGGAGATAGGCCTCTACTCCTATCATGTCAGCAACCTGGCACTGCCGCTAAGTCAGTAAAGTGTTTGTAGACCTGGTCAGGGTGGCTGTCATCAACACAACATCCCTCCGTCATGACTTTCTGGAATAGAACTGCTAGGGTTATATTTCTTTTTTTTTTTTTTTGAGACGGAGTTTCACTCTTGTTACCCAGGCTGGAGTGCAATGGCGCGATCTTGGCTCACCGCAACCTCCGCCTCCTGGGTTCAGGCAATTCTCCTGCCTCAGCCTCCTGAGTAGCTGGGATTACAGGCACGCACCACCATGCCCAGCTAATTTTTTTTTTTTTTTTTTTTTGTATTTTTAGTAGAGACGGGGTTTCACCATGTTGACCAGGATGGTCTCGATCTCTTGACCTCGTGATCCACCCGCCTCGGCCTCCCAAAGTGCTGGGATTACAGGGTTGAGCCACCGCGCCCGGCCGGGTTATATTTCTTGAATCCTCAGAGTTCCAGTGGTCAGCATGAGGAGCTGGTCAAGTAAGAGGGGGAATAAATCCATCATTGTCCCAGGTAGCCTTCCCCTAGCTACTGTTGAGATCCAAGTCTTACTCTCAAAAAGCAAAGGCTTATGAAAGCAGCTAGGCCTTCTATGGCTGAGACAAGGGGGAGAGAGGAAGTGCCATTTCCTCTGTTCGTCTTTGACTCATATCATCTCACTCCTCTTGTTACCGAAGTGACCAATGACCCCAACCTCTTTCAGCTCTTTCATCTCTAGCCTTACTGATGTTCTGATTTACTCATGCTGCTGACTCACTAAAAGATAATCTATACAAAGATTTATTTATTATTCTGTGCATTTCTGTGTTTTTGAAGTATTTAAAATAAACATTTTTAAAGTAGGTTTTGAATTTCCCTGTAATTGCATTTTTTTTATAATATGAAAAAGGGTTCCACTTACATTAGGTTTTTTATATGGCTATTCAGTTATTCCACTGATACTTATGAACAAGACAGTCTCCTGCTGTAAAGCTGCAACATTTTTAAATCAATCAAGCTTGCATTTAGACATGTTTTGTTGGTTTTGTTTTTCAGGACTTTCCATTCAGTTCCACTGGTCTATCTGTTAATCCATGCACCCAAATCTCAAAACTCTTTATTACAACAGCTTCTTTGTAATTCTTAATATCTGGTGGACAAATTGCTCTTTTTCAAGAGTGCATTGACTATGCTTTGCTATTTGGATTTCTTTATATTTTAGAATCGGGTGATTCAGTCTGGGCGCGGTGGCTCACGCCTGTAATCCCATCAGTTTGGGAGGCCGAGGTGGGTGGATCACGAGGTCAAGAGATTGAGATCATCCTGGTCAACACGGTGAAACCCCGTCTTTACTAAAAATACAAAAAATTAGCTGGGCATGGTGGCGCGCACCTGTAATCCCATCTACTCAGGAGGCTGAGGCAGGAGAATTGCTTGAACCCAGGAGGCGGCGGCTGCAGTAGGCTAAGATCCCCCCTTTGCACCCCACCCGGGGAAAAAAGAGCAAAACCTTTTTAAAAAAAAAAAAAAAAAAAAAAAAAGAATCAGGTAATTCATACATGCCTTCATGTCCAAAGGCATTTTGTTGTTTTGATTTGGGATCACAATTAAACTATAGATTCCATTTTAACACAAACTATTGGTACTTCATTCCCATGAATTTATTTTGTTTTATGTTACAGTGGGTCTTCATTCATATTTTAAATAACGTTTTCACGGTTTCTCTGTAATGTTTTAATTTTTTTGTTTAAAATTTTTTAATGTACTTAATGTTTGGAATGATAGGTTAGAGATTATATTTTCTTTCCCTTTCTTTCTTTCTGTTTTCTTTCTCTTTCTTTCTTTCTTTTTCTTTTTTGATACAGAGTCTCACTCTGTCGCCCAGGCTGGAGTGTAATGATGTTATCTCAGCTTACATCCTCCACCTCCTGGGTTCGAGCAATTCTGCCTCAGCCTCCCGAATACGTGGGATTACAGGCACCTGCCGTCATGCCTGGCTAATTTTTGTATTTTTGGTAGAGATGGGGTTTCACCATGTTGGTCAGGCTAGTCTTGAACTCCTGAACTTTGGCCTCCCAAAGTGCTGGGATTACAGGCGTGAGCCACCGTGCCCAGCCTTATTTTCATATTCATTTTTGCCACAAGAAAATAAAGTTCATTTTTTCTATGTTGACTATATACCTAGGAAACTTATATATTTTCATCTATCGATAAGCTTGGCCATTCCGCTGTTGCTGATGGTGTGCCCATTTGAGCATAGACTCTGCTGCTGCTGCCTCAGTGAAGCACTTTAGACAACAACCTCCATCAGAGTGTTGTTGTCAGTGGACAGGGAACACCTCGGCATCTGTAACACAGCAGTTGCTTTACCTCGTGGAGAGAGAGACCATTGATGTGGGCCTGGTACCAGTCCCCAAAGTTGGAGTGCATAGTCCAAGAGTACTGACCTGAGCTTTTGCCCACTAAAATCTTCCAGAAATGAAGCCACTTGACAGAACCCACCACTGTCAAACCCTCAAAAGCATCAAAGAGTAAAAAGAATAAAAAACCCATTCAACTTATAGCAAATTCAATTAATAAAGGAACATCAGCCCACACAGATAAGAAAGAACCAGCACAAGAACTCCAGCAGCTCCAAAAACCAGAGCATATTCTTCCCTCCACACTACCACACTAGTTCTCTAGCAATGGTTCTAAACCAGGGTGAAATGGCTACAATGACAGACAGAGAGTTTAGAATCTGGATAGGGACACAGATAATTGAGATTCAGGAGAAAGTCAAAATCAAATCCAAGGAATCTAAGGAATCCAGTAAAATGATATAAAAGCTGAAAGATGACATCTTCATTTTAAGAAGGAACCAAGCAGAACTGATAAGGCTTAAAATCTCACTGAAGGAATCTCATAATACAATTAAAAGTATTAAAAACAGAATAGACTCAGCAGAAGAAAAATCTCTGAGCTGGAAAACCAGTTCTCTGAATCAACTCAGTCAGAACAAATATATATAGAAAAAAGAATAAGAAATAATGACTCAAACCTCCAAGAAATTTGAGATTATGTAGTGAGACCAATCCTGCAACACATTGACATCCCTAAAAGGTAGGGGGAAAGAGCAAGCAACTTGGAAAACAAATTTAAGGGTATCATTCACAAAAATTACTCTGCCCTTACTGGATGGTCAGCAGTCAAATTCAGGAAATGCAGAGAACCCCTGTGAGATGCTATATAAGACAACCATCCCCAAGTCACATAGTTGTCATATTCTTCAATGTCAACATGAAAGAAAAAAATATTAAAGGCAGCTAGAGAGAAGGAACAGGTCACCAACAAAGGGAACCCCATCAGAGTGGACATCAGGGTGGATAAATACCAGGTAATATTTATTCTGGTAAATAGCAACATCACTTTCTGAATAAATAATCATTTACATAGTAGTTGCATATGTTTATGGGTTACATGAGATATTTTGATATAGGCTTTCTATGTGTGATAATCATATCAGGGTAAATGGGTTATCCATCAGGACAGACATTCATCCTTTGTGTTACAATCCAATTATACTATTAGTTATTTCAAAATGTACAATTAAATCATTTTGACTGTGATCATCCTGTTGTGATAGCAAATACTAGGTCTTATTGATTCTCTCTGTTTTTTGTAAATATTAGCCATACTAACTTCTCCCCCAGCCCCCATCTACATTTCTCAGTCTCAGGTAATCATCCTTCTATACTCTGTCTCCATGAATTCAGTTGTTTTGATTTTAGCTTCCACAAATAAGCAAGAACATGTGAAATTTGTCTTTCTGTGCCTGGCTTATTTCACTTACCATAATGACCTCCAGTGCCATCCATGTTGATTCAAATGACAGGATCTCATTGTTTTTTATGGCTGAATAGCACTGCATTGTAATACAATTGCTTTATCTATTCATCTGCTGATGGACACTTAGGTTGCTTCCTAATCTTGGCTATTGTTAATGGTGCTGCAGCAAACGTGGTTGTGCAGATATCTCTTCAGTGTACTGATTTTCTCCATTGACTGATTTTCTTCATTTTGGGTAAATACCTATGAGTGAGATTACTGGATAGTGTGGTAGCTTTGTTTTCATTTTTGGAGGAATCTCCAAGCTGTTCTCCATAATGATTTTACCAATGTACATTCCCATCAACAGTATAAACAAACTGGGGTACATCTATACAATGGAATACTATGCAGCCATAAAATGAAAAGACCTATCAAGCCATGGAAAGACAGGGATGAACATAAAAAGCATGTTGCTAAGTGAAAGAAGTTAATCTGATACCTTAGTTATCATTTACTCCTATTTCAATTATCCAAACTGTGGTGCCCTTTTTATGTTAAGGTTCCTGGCCAGGCATGATACCTCGTGCCTGTAATCCCCGAGCTTTGGGAGGCTGAGGAAGGTAAATCACCAGAGGTCAGGAGTTCAAGATGAGCCTGTCCAACATGGCGAAACCTCATCTCTAATAAAAATAAAATAAAAATAAAAATAGCCGGACGTGGCGGCACGAACCTGTAATCCCAGGTACTCAGGAAGCTGAGGCACGAGAATTGCTTGAACCTGGAAGGCAGAGGTTATAGTGAGCCAAGATAGCACCATTGTACTCCAGTCTGGGTAACAGAGTTAGACTCTTTCTCACGAAAAAAAAAAAAAAGATTCCTGAATGACAAGGTTGGATTGATGGAATAACATCAATTATATTTGATACAATCTCATTCTCATATTGACTTTTTTGTTTGAGGACCTCCCCTGTCAAAACTCATAGGTTGTAACCTAATCCCCAATATTATTATATTTTCATTATGTCAGTATATTTTGTTATAGCAACCCAAAATGACTACCACACTCCTCTATATTCTCTGACTCTCTTTCTGGTACTCTTACTAGAAAGTGGGCTTCTAGTATTTTCCACTACGCCATCCACTTACTTTGAATGGATCTGCTCCCTCCCTGGCTAAATAGTGAGAGGATATAAAGAGAAAAATAACAGAGAAGTTTTCTCCCACCCTTTTTGGAACAAAGATCTTCTTGTCAGAGAGAAGGATGTTCCTACTCAGAGTTGTAAATGCCTTACTAGCTGTTGCTAGTGCTCTCCTTGGAGGATTACACCTTCAGGAATGGGTCTGGCTTGCCTGGAGGCAAACCTTGAAGAATAAAGGAATTTCCCATGTTCTCTTTGTCTTTTAGCAATCTCCTATCCTATTTATTCAAACACAAAGGTTTTTCTAGAAAAAAATGAAAAGTAAGTTTGAGGCCTTTCCTTAGAACACTTTATCTCTATATCATGTGAAATTCTTCAGTTTTATGTGCCTTTAAGTCCAAGTGGGAAGACAGAGAAGGAAAAAAAGTAAAGAAAACTAACCACAAATCAAAATATTACTTTGAATTCTAGTTTCCTTCCCTAATTCTCCTGCTTCTGTTTACTATTTTTATACAGTTTTAGCTTTAGAATAGTTTTAGATTACAGAAAATTTACAAAGATAATACAGTTTCCATATACGTGGACCCAGTGTCCCATATTATTAACACCTCTATTAGTATGACATATTTTTATAATTAATAAACCAATATTGATACATTACCATTAACTAAATTTCATATTTCATTCAAATTTCCTTACTTTTTGCCTAACATGATTCTCTGTACAAATATATCATCTGGAATAATATAGTCCATTTTTTCTTCACATCTCTTTATGTTTAATGAGTCTGTGACCATTTCTCAGACTTACTTTGGTTTTATGAACTTGACAGTTTTCAGAAGTACACTGAGCATTTTGTAGAATGACTCTCTATTTTAATTTGTCTGATTGTTTTATGATTAGACTGAAATTACTGGTTTTGGGAAGCAAGACTAGAGGACTTAATTGCCATTCTTATAACATTATATCAAGAGTTGAAGTTAACTTTGACCACATGGACAAATGTAGGGTTTGTTAGATTCCTCCATTGAAGAAGCATTCCTATACACCAACAATAGACAAGTAGCGAGCCAAATCATGAATGAACTCCCATTCACAATTGCTACAAAGAGAATAAAATACTTGAGTATAACTTACAAGGGAGGTGAAGGACCTCTTCAAGGAGAACTACAGAACACTCTTATAATAACTAACCTGCTTCATGATAACCCATTAATCGATGAATAGATAACTACATTCATGAGGGCTCAGCCCTCCCTCATGACCCAAGTACCTCTTAGAGGCCCTACCTCTTAACACCGTTACATTGAGGGTTAAGTTTCAATATAAGTGTCAGAGGGGACAAACCTTCAAATCATGGCATTCTACCCCTAACCTTCCAAAATTCATTTCCTTCTCATATACAAATGCATTCATTCCATCTGCATAGTCCCAACATCTTAACATTTTCCAGTATCAATTTAAAAGTCCAAACTCATCTGTAAGCCTGAAAAATCAAAGCGAGATATCTACTTCCAAGATACAATGGTGAGACAAGTACAGATTACACATTCCCAAAGGGAGAAATAAGCCATAAGAAATGAGTAATAGGCTCCAAGCAAATTTGAAACTCAATTGGGCAGTTATTAAATCTTAAAGCTGGAGAATAATCACTTTTAACTTCATATCTGGTATTCCACAGACACTGGGGTAGGCAGTGTGTCCCCCAAGATGTCAGGCAACCTCGCTGCTGTGACTTTGCTGGGTTCAGCCCACATGGATGCTCTTACAGGTTGGAGTTGTACATTGGTGCCTGCAGCTATCCCATGTGCAGGTTGCAGGCTGTCAGTGACTCTACAGTTTGATGAGAATGTAAATTAGCCCAACCACTGTGGAAAGTAATCTGGAGATTTCTCGAAGAACTCAAAACAGAGCCACCATTCGACCCAATAGTTCAATTATTAGATGTATAACTAAAGGAAAATAAATCATTTTCCTTTGACTAAATCGCCAGGGTCTTTGTGGTGATGGAACTATTTTGTACCCTGACTCTATCAATGTTAATATCCTGCCTGTGACATTGTACTATAGTTTCACAGCATGTTACTATTGAATACAATTAGATATGCTTAATCTCTATAGTTTGTTTATAAATTTAATGATATTTATTTGCAGAGTCTTCTGTATCTATCTTTTGGTTATCATTCTGGGTTCGTAGTCTTATTAAGAGTTCATCCTTCCTTAGATTCTACATATGGCGTCCTCAGCTTTCTTCTAAGAATCAATTAGTGCAGCTGGAATTCACTTGGGAGAATGATTTAATATATGAATCTATTTGTTTTTCCACAAGGATATCAAGCACGACAAGTCCCTTTTATCAAAGTAGTCATCTTCCACCCTTTACCGTCTACTTTTTTATGCTACACTTTCTTTGGCTTATCTTGAGCATTCATTTTTGTTTTCAAATAATCATTTAAACCATTTTTTCTAATTGAAATATTTTATTTGGCTTACATTTGAAAATGTTTGTAGGCTGGGCGTGGTGGCTCACACCTATAATCCCAACACTTTGGGAGGCTGAGGTGGTCAGATCACCTGAGGTCAGGAGTTCAAGACCAGCCTTGCCAAGATGGTGAAACCCCCGTCTCTATTAAAAATACAAAAATTAGCGGGGACGTGGCGGCAAGCACCTATAATCCGAGCTACTCGGGATGCTGAGGCAGGAGAATCACTTAGACCTGGGAGGCAGAGGTTGCAGTGAGCTGAGATCGCGTCACTGCACTCCAGCCTGGGCATCAGAGCGAGACTGCATTTCAAAAAAAAGTTTGCAGTTATATATTAATTATAGGAGGATTTATATTTTTATGATTCATTTTATGATACATAGATGTTGCCTTCCACATCTGCAGCCTTAATGGTAGGGCCTTTGCTTCACACATTAGCGAAAAAGAAAAACAACACAAACGAAAACAAATACAGGCAAGACAGTATGGTTGGATCAAAAGTTGTTCAGTTTGCCAATATTAATGACTTCATTTTGTAAAAAAAAAAAATGTGTTTTGGCAGATGTTTTACATAAGACACAAAATTGGATTTGCATTTAAAATGTTTAGCAAAGTCAATGATGTGAATGAAAATTTTGTGTTTTGTTTCCTGTCTTCATCTATGTGTTGGAGCAGGGTAGGGCAGGAAACCTCAGCTCTACATAACAGCAATACAGGTCTTGGAGCTATGATATCTGCTGGTTGAATGCTTGCCTTTACAGGGCACACAGCAGGCTCTCTTTTCAATTTAAAAAAATTCATTTGAGCATTTGAGCCTTCACCTTGTGGCCTCTGCCCAGGCTGATGCACCCTGCTTAACTCCAAATGTGTGTAGGGTCAGTCGTGGAAGATGCAACTCCAAGATTACATAAAAGTACAGAATTCTCCACCAACTGAAGAGAGGAAATAGTGTCAGGTGACAGTCTGCATGTCACACTTTCAGATGCCTTTAGCTATGCCTTTGCTCTAGCTGCTAGAGCTAGAAGCTTACTGGGCGAGCTTCTTAATCTCCTACGTAAAGCAGGAATAATGGTACTTTACCTTCAGTGGTAATTAAAATGCATTATCAGCTACTCATTATAAAACATAAATAATGGTCAATTTTACTAGACTCCCGAGCTCCCTCAGAGCAGAGCGGAAACTCTTTATTTTGTTTACTATTGTGTATTGACAACTCCCTGGCACAGAGCAGTAGTCTCTCAAATATCAGTTGATTGCTGAATGTCAAATGATTGACCTAAAGGATGTGAATACTACTTTGTAACATTTTAGGCCTATTTGTCAAGTTTAATTCTCCCCTCAAAAAACAGAACTTAAAGAATGTTTTTCATGACATGACATTCCATATTTAACTAATGTATTTTAATTGATTTTCTGATGTCAAAATGTATGTTCTCAAACTTTTCTTGTTTTTTCCTGTACTAAAAACTGGAAAAGTGCCTCATTATCAGTTCAAATCCAGACTCTGTTCTAGCATGGCAAATTTGATCATCAAGCTGTGCCAAACTTGTCACTTAGACCTATCAGAGTCTCAGCAGTAATTCTTGCTTTTACGACCCCATTTCTTACCATTCCTGGTGCACAGCTACTCCCTCTTAAGTAATCCAGTTGTGAACAGAGCTTTTGGTACATCCCTGCTCGAAACCAGGCCCACCTTGAGGCCAGGTTCCTTGTCAATTTCCATCAGACCAAGATCCTCAGTGGTTGGAAGTTTGTATTTTCTATTATTTATCTCCAACCCTGTACAGTGCTCTTCATGAAACAGGCATTTGATGAATGAAGTCTTCTATTATCAGAAATTTTCTTTTGAATCAATTATACTCCCTCATTTTGCTGATTGAGAAACAAAGACCAGAGTGGTGATGTGAATGTTTTGTCTGCTTAGATGCACAGTCCAAATTAAAATCCAATTCCTCTGGACTTCGAGTGCAATGTACTTTACAGGACTTCAGGCCGCTGTTATCCATCAGTGTTTTGCTAATCATCACCTTCCCTCTTTGCTCTATAATCATATGCCTTTTTTAGATTTTAAATTTTAATTTTTTTTTCTATTTTTTGTAGGTGCATATAGGTATATATATTAATGGATTGCATGAGCTATTTTGATATAGGCATGCAATGCATAATAATCACATCAAGGTAAATGTGTTACCATCACCTTAAGCACCTATCCCTTATATTACAAACAATTCAATTCTTGAATTTCTTTTCTTCTAGTTTTTATCTTTAGTTTTCTTACATTTGCATATATTTTAAATTCTCTGTGGACTTTCTCCTGAGCCATATCCTCTTATCAATTATTGTAACCTTTAACATTTTTGTATAATTCTTTCAAAGCATATTTAAAAACAGATACATATTTTCTCTATAGCTATGCTTTGAGGTAATAATATTGGAGATGAAATCCTCGTAGCTGAGAAAAGGAAAGACTGGTGATATGATAATCCACCAAAAAGCCTGCAAACAATTTTTTCTTTTAAAATATTTTGTTTTTTAAATGTTTTTGATTACTGTACTTCTTAAGTGTGAAAAATTGTTTCCTGGACCCATTTTTCTCAGAAGTAAATGAATTGCAATCAATATTTGAGATATTTCAGGCTCCTGAGAACTATGGCTCCTATTTCGGAAACAGGAGACAGGGCTGGAGAAATAAAATCATTGACATAGTTTCCTTACAATGCTTGGAAACAATCTAAGCTTTAAAAACTTCTTTTAAGGTGTCTGTGTTTCCCATAGTCAATTATAATTAGGGTTGATTGACTTTCAGAGATTAAAGAAGCTGTAACTTTTCTGTAATTCTCAAAAGTGTTATAAGCATTCGAAGGTGAAGCCATCCTCTTGTTGACAACAACGCACTTATAGATGATCTAAAAGAGATGAATGAGTGGACTGCATTAAATTAAATGAAAATACTTAAACACCTGTGTGGCTATCATCAAGATAAATATGTTGATTTTACTCAGTAGCACTAATCACAAAGGTTTCATAAGTTAAAAAAAAAAAAAAGGTTTTACTGGTGACCTGGATATACATGTTTTTCAGCATGCCGTATTTATATCCAGAGATAATTTGTCCTCAAAAGAAAAGCTTGCTTTGCTATATGTGCATTTTTTACATATGAGTGTTGATTTCTGCTTCAGAGAATGTAGCTTTTTGACGGTAGACTCTTCCTAAATGTCCGTGGTAGCAATAGCATTTATTGAAGAGACTTTAGGATTTATAAAACATCCCTACACGGTCTGTTTTCATGTGCCTTCTGTGATGATTTCTCAATGCTCTTTTGCTGGATTAGTGGTCATACTGCCGCATGAACATGTTGATTTTCTATTATTTTGTGAATTATTTTGGATTCCATTTTGACATATCATTTTGACTTTTTTGTCTCATTTTTCTTCAATGGAGTCCTTCAAATTATATGACATATGGATCAACCAAAATGCCAAAAAAATTATAAATCAAATTATGTGGATATTAAGCATTTTGTAGTGAAACAAGACTTACTGCAATTCATCATCTATGAGCTCCATGTGTGTCAATTCATCACTATAGCAGCCTTGTCAGTTTTTACCTTGGTAAATAATTATTTCCCCATCTAGTCTTCTAGGGGCTTGGCAGGGTATCTTGCCAGCTGGTCCACATTAATGAATACACAAACTGCTTATGAACCGTGGCCATGCTTCATTTTCAGGTGAGTGATATCACACTTATATGCAGAGTGATTATTCTGTTCGAAGCTCCATTTTCACATGAAGGCACTTTCTTCTCACTTTGTGGAAAACTATTTTTAGTTTGTCAGGAAAGGCTAGCAGATTGCCAGCCTAACAAGTGAGGAAAGGATGGTTATTTGTTTATCTCTGGGGCAACACTAATATTAAATAGATGGCTTGTCAGAATCATCATCTCTGAGCTATTTTACAGCTTGTGACTAACATTTATGGTCATGCAACAATCAGAATATCATGACCAGATGCCAGTAAGGAAGCCATTATATTCCTTTCCGTGGGAAAATTTTTCTGTGTCTACACACCCAATAAAGTCACGTTGATATGGTTTGACTCTGTCCCCATCCAAATCTCAACTTGAATTGTAATAATTCCCACATGTCAAGGGTGGGGCTAGGTGGAAATAATTGAATCATGGGGATGGTTTTCTCCATATTGTTCTCCTGGTAGTGAATAAGTCTCACTAGATCTGATGGTTTTATAAATGGGAGTCCCTTCGCTACTCCTTCATCTTCTGTCATGACTGTGAGGCCTCCCAAGCCATGTGAAACTGTGAGTCCATTAAACCTCCTTCCTTTATAAATTCCCCAGTCTTGGGTATATGTTTATTAGCAGTGTGAAAAGGAACTAAAACACATGTCAAAACAAAATCAGTTTTGTTACACTCCACACCCCTATGTATCATCTAAGTATGGCTTCTTTAGATATTAAGAGAAAAATTTTTTTTAGAAAAGGTATGAACATGTGACTACAGAATAATGGGATGCTTTAATGTGTGTGCATGCAAACATATCCATACATTTGTGTTTATTTTCAAAGGAAAAAAGTGGACTTCTGTTATGGACATCTGTTTTTAAAGTGTACATTTGATTGTATGATTTATTGAGTGGGTATCTTATAAACATTCATTAAAAACTAAAAAGCCACAATGATCTTACCTTTTGTGACTACAACACAACCATGAGATTTCTTGCTATCTAGACAAATGATGTTACCATCTTATTTCTGTGTCAGTTTTAAGTGGGTAAAACAAACACTAACAATTGTCTCTAGCAGACGTTGGCACTTCATTCATATCACCTTGACCTACACTGGAGTCTCCTGAAGAGTTACAATACAGGTACACATTCTTACTTCTCTCCATTTGGAAGTGTTCTCTGGCCACCCTGGACAGGGACAGACTGGAAGTGCTATAACAGTATCATCCCAGGAGCTACCCTCAACAAATGAGGAACAGATATCATGAAATAAATATCCCAGCTTCCTCGCTTCTTGGTAGAAAAATTCTGAGACATGATCTACACAGCTTCTCAGAGGATTGCCAACAGGATGGAGTCCCATTTGCCTGCAGTAGTAACCTCATCATCGACATAGTTTCTATTGACTCGCCTCCCTTCCCTTTCTCTTTTCCCACTGTCTTCCGTGCTTTCTGTGATGACTGCCCAAATAAACAACTTAGAGTTAAATCTTTGCCTCAGAGTTGACTTTTGTAGGAACCCAAATTAAGACATTGAGTTTAGCCAACAAAATAATGAAGACAAACACCTCGTGAAAAATTCTTATTCTAGATCCCTAAGGTGTAGTATTTTAATTTTATTGCATTCGCCAATTTAGCTAAATAATGCCCCTTTCATTTGAATAATTAAAAATATAGCTGACTGTACTGCTTGTGCATAATCATTTGCTAATCTCTTTTTGGAGATTTAACCTATTAATTTTATTTAAGCTACCATCTCTATGCAGATAACTCCCAAGTTTACAGTTCTATTAAACCTTCTCCTATTTTCTATTCTCCACTTGTCCTTGGTCTATGTTTACTGGGATCACGTTTTTGATTGTAAAAGTCAAACATTTCTAAGCTCTAATTATTCATCACTCTCCCTTTTCTCCAAACCAGCAGTTCCCTACCTCCAATCTTCTGTCATCAGCTGTCAGCTCTACTTTGTCCGTTCTATCCAGTCAACAATCGAGTGCGTATCACTTCATAATACCTTCCATGACTGTCTTTATATTTTCCTGTTGCTCACTTAATTCCAGCTTAGGTTCAGACTATGATAATAACTTCACAACTGTTTTTTTTTTTCTGTCAATTTCCTGGCCCAAATACTTCTTTTTTACCAATATGAATTCATCTTCCTAAAATTCTGCCCACTGCATATGAAATGAAGTCCAAACTTCTTAGAAAGATATTCAGATGCCTCCAGAAACTAAATTGTCTGCTTTATTTTCCAGTATTTTCCCATTTGAACATTGTGTTTTATTTATTCACTCTATCCTTGATACATGTGATACTTTCCATCTTTAATAACTTCCTCTAAGTTTGTGGTCTGATGCCTGTTTATTCATGTCTGAATCATTCTCTAATTCTAACAAAGGCTCCTAGAAGATTATTTCTAGAAAATTCCGATCACTTCGTTTTACAGATGTGTAAAACCAGGCCTGGAGAAGTAGTGTGATTTGCTTAAAGACATGGATATTAAGTAACAGATGCAAGAGAGAATAGAACAAAGTTTTCAAGGGAGTATTGTATTAATTATTCCAAGCCATCTCCTTCTGACTTGCCAGGGCAATGATTTTCCACATGATTTGTGTTACAATTGATAGTACGCCTCAAGTTTACTATTTCTTTAATTATTTGAAGTGTAGACAAAAACTATTATTTCGATTTAATATAATTTTCTCCCAAGGTTGATTCAAAGCTCTTGAAGAAAGGGACCATATCTTTTACCTCTTTATAGAGTTCAAATAATGGTAATGAGGTAATGATTATGGAATACTAACAATATTTTTGAGCATATTTTATGTGTCAGACACTGTGATAAAGCCATTATATATACAATTCCATTTAAGTTTCATCACAACTTTATGTGGCAATACTATTATCATTGCTTTTGTATATAAAACAATGAATCAGAAAGAAGTTTCTGATAATTGCAAAGCTAGTAATTACCACGGACAGCTTTTGACATTATGCTTGTATAAATGAAATTCCTGAAATATTTATTTAACTTACAAAAAAGATTCGGCAATTTGGAATTTTGGGGTATTGAATAATTTAGTCTGTTCACTGCTTCTCATTTTGTTCACAATGTAAAATTTAGTGTGTGCGCTACATTTATTGCTTCATTTTGACTAATCTATAATCTTTGGTTTAGTGTGTAATCGCAATTACCCAACAAAACCAACATGAAAGAGAGAGTTCTCACCAAGGATGACCTACCAAGGTTACATTTACCAAAGTCACTGCTTCTGGAAATCAAGAGAATATGATGCTCTGAAAGGGACAATGAATCTGTTTTCTGCTTATGGAAATGTTTCTTTAATGTTTTTTTAATCTTGTGGACATATAGTAGACGTATGTATATATTTCTGGATTACATGAAATATCTTGATGCAGGCATGCAATGCGTAAAAGTCATATCATAGCAAATGCGGTATCTATCACCTCAAGAATTTATCCTTTGTGTTTCAAACAACTCAATTATACTCCTTTAGTTATTTTAAATGCACAATTAAATCACTTTTTACCAGAGTCACCCTGTTGTGTTAGCCAATACTAGGCCCAATTCATCATTCCGACTGTACTTCTGTACCCACTAACCATGCCCACTCCTGCTGTCCCCAGTAACTACTCTTTCCAGCCTCTGCTAATCATTCTTCTACTCTCTATCTTCATGAGATCAATTGTTTTAATTCTTAGCTCCCACAGATTAGTGAGAACATGTGATTTTTTCTCTCTGCGCTTGGCTTATTTCACTTAACATAATGACCTCCAGCTTCATCCATGTTGTTGCAAATGACAGGATCTTTCATTTTTATTCATTTTGATGGGTGAGTAGCACTCCATTGTGTATATATGCCACATTGCCTTTATCTATTCATTTGGTTGATGGACACTTAGGTTGTTTCCAAATCTTGGCTGTTGTGAACAGTGCTGCAACAAACATGGGAGTGCAGATATTTATTTGATGTACTGATTTCCTTTCTTTTGGGTTTATACCTAGAAGGATGATTGCTGGATCCTATGATAGCTGTATTCTCAGTTTTTGGAGGAAACACCAAATTTGTCTTCATAGTGGTTGTACTAATTTACATTCCCACCAACAGTGTACAAGGGCTCTCTTTTTGTCCACATTCTTGCCAGTATTTGTTATTGCTTGTCTTTTGGTTATAAGGCATTTTAACTGTAGTGACATGATATCTACTTGTAGGTTTGATTTGTATTTCTTTGTTGATCAAAGTTTCTGAGCACCTTGTCATATACCTGTCTGCCATTTGTATGTCTTCTTTTGAGAAATGTCTATTCAAATCTCCTGCCCATTTTTTAATTTGATTATTAGATTTTTTCCCCATAGAGTTATTTGAGCTCCTTATATATTCTGGTTATTAATCCTTTGACAGATATGTAGTTTGCAAATATTTTCTCCCATTCTGTGGGTTGACTCTACTTTGGTGATTGGTTCATTTGCTGTGCAGAAGCTTTTAAACTTGATGAGATCCCATTTGTCCATTTTTGCTTTGGTTACCTGTGCAGATGGGGTATTATACAAGAAGTCTTTGCCCAGCCAAATATCCTGGAGAGTTTCCCACAATGTTTTGAGTAGTTTCACAGTTTGAGGTCTTAGATTTAAGTATTTACTCCATTTGTATTTCATTTTATATGTGGCAAGAGACAGGGTTCTAATTTCATTCTTCTGCATGTGAATATCCAGCTTTCCCAGCACCATTTATTGAGGAGACTGCCCTTTCCCCAATGTATGTTCTTAGAATCTTTGTGAAAAATGAGTTCATTGTGGATTCGTGGATTTGTTTCTGGGTTGTCTATTCTGTTCCATTGATCTTTGTGGTATCTGTTTTTATGCTGATACCATATTGTTTTGGTTATTATACTATAGCCCTGCAGTATATTTGAAAGTCAGGTAATGTGATTCCTCCAGATTTGTTTTTTCTGGGATAGCTTTGGCTATTCTGAATTTTGTGGGGTTTCATGTTATGATACTTTATTTCTATTTCTTTGAAGAATGTCATTGGTATTTTGAAAGACAGTGCATTGAATCAGTAGATTTCTTTGGGTAGTATGGAGATTTTAACAATACTGATTATTTCAATTCGTGAATATGGAATACCTTTCTAGTTTTGTGTCCTCTTTGATTTCTTTCATCAGTGTTTTATAGTTTTCATTTTTCAGGTCTTTTACTTCTTTGGTTAATTCTTAAGAATTTAATTTTATGTGTGGCTACTGTAAATGGGATTTTTTTTAATTTCTTATTCACATTATTCACTGTTGGCATATAGAAATGCTACTGAATTCTGTATGCTGATTTTGTATGCTGCAACTTTGCTGAATTTATTAGTTCTAATAGTTTTTTAATGGAGTCTTCAGGTTTTTTTTTTCAAATATAAGATGATATTATCTGCAAACAAGTATAATTTCACTTCTTTCTTTCCAGTGTGGATGCCATTTATTTCTTTGTCTTGTCTGATTTCTCTAGCTAGGACTTCCAGTACTATGTTGAATAACAGTGGTGGAAATAGGCAACCTTGCATTCCAGATCTTAGAGGAAAGGCTTTCAGTTTTTCCCCACACTCAATGTGATACAAATTGTGGGTCTGTAGCATATGGTTTTTTAAATGCTGAGGTATGTTCCTACTATAGCAAGCTTTTTGAGCGTTTTCATCAACAAGGGATGCTGAATTTTATCACATGTTTTTTCAGCATCAATTAAAATGATCATATGGTTTTTGTCCTTCATTCTGTGATATGATGTATCACATTGATTGATTTACATATGTAAAACCATCCTTGCATCCCTGGGATAAATCCCACTTGGTCATGATGAATGATCTTTTTATTGCGTTGTTGCATTTGGTTTTCTAGTATTTTGTTGAGGATCTTTGCACCAATATTAATCGGTAACATTCACCTATAGTTCTCTTTTTTGATGCATCTTTTTCTTGTTTTGGTATTATATGAATACTAGCCTTATAGATTGAGTTTGGAGGCATTCTCTCCTTTATTTTTCTGAATAATGAGTATGATTGGTATTAGTTCTTCTTTAAATGTTTGGTACAATTCAGTGGTGAATTTCTTGAGTCCAAGTTTTGTTGTTGTTGTTGTTGTTGTTTTGCAGTGAGACTTCTTTTTATTAAAGCTTCAATCTCATTACTTGTTATTTGTCTGTTCTGGTTTTAGATTTCTTCATGGTTCAATCTTCGTAGGTTGTATGTGTCTAGAAAGATGTCCATATCTTCTAGATTTTTCAATTTATTGGCATATATTTTCTCACACTAGCCACTGATAATCTTTTAAATTTCTGTAGTTTTAACATCTCCTTTTTCACCTCTGATTTTATTTATTTGGAACTCTCTTTTTCTTAGTTTGGCTAAAGGTTTGTCAATTTTGTTTTATTGATCTTTCGTATTTTGTTGTTTCAATTTCACTTATCTCTGCTCTAGTTTTTATTATTCATCTTCTACTAATTTTAGGTTTTGTTTGATTTTGATTTTTTAGTACTTTAAGATGCATCAGTAGATTATTTATTTGAAGTTTTTTTTTTTTCTGATATAGGCACTTATATCTGTAAACTTCCCTCTTAGTACTGCTTTTGCTGTATCTCACAGGTTTTGGTACATTGTGTTTCCATTACCACTTGTTTCAAAAATATTTTTCAATTTCTTTTTTGATTTTTTTTAATTGACGGCCTGGCCATTCAGGAGCATATTGTTTAATTTCCTGTATTTGTATATTTTCCAGAATTCTTCTTGTTGTTTATTTCTAGTTTTAATCCATTTATGGTCACAGAAGATGCTTGATATTGTTTTAATTTTTGAATGTTTTAAGACTTTTTTTGTGACCTAACATATAGTTTATCCTTGAGAATGATCCATGTAGTGAGGAAAGTAATGTGTATTCTGTAGCTGTTGGAAAAAAAAAATGTTCTGTAAATATCTATTAGGTCCATTTGTTCTATAGTGCAGAATAAGTTCCATGTTTCTTTGTTGATTTTCTGTCTGGACAATCTGTCCAGTGCTGAAAGTGCGGTGTTGAAGTACTCAGCTTTTATTGTGTTAGGGTCTATCTCTCTCTTTAGCTGCAATATTACTTCTTTTATATGTTTGGGTGCTTCAATGTTGGGTGAATACATAGATACTTATATATATAAATGTTATATTCTTTTGAGAAATCGACCCCTTTATCATTGTAGGGTGACTTTGTCTCTTATAGTTTTTGTCTTGAAATCTGCTGTGTCTGCTGCAAGTATAGCTATTCTTGCTCTTTTTTGGTTTCCATTGGCATGCAATATCTTTTTTCATTCCTTTATTTTTAGCCTATGTGTGTCTTTATGGGTGAAGTGTGTTTCTTATAGGCAACAGACCATTACATCTTCTTTTATCATCCATTCAGCCACTGTATGTCTGTTCATTGGAGAGTTTAGTTTACTTACATTCAACGTTATTATATTATTGGTTAGTAAGCGCTTACTCATGCCATTTTGTTATGTGTTTTCTAGTTGCTTTTTGGTATTCTCTTTTTTTTCCCCTTTCTTCCTGACTTCATTTTAGTTAATGTGATTTTTCTCTGGTGGTACAATTTAATTTCTTGCTTTTGATTTTGTGTGTATCCATTATGTTTTTTTTGACGTTACCATGAGGCTTGCAAATACGATGTTATAACCCATTATTTTAAGCTTTTAACAAGTCAACGCTATTTTCATAAACAAACAAAAACTAATACAAATTGAACATCTTAACTTTAACTCCTGGTCTTTTAACTTTCTGTAATTTATATTTATATTTTATTTTACAGTGTATGTCTAGAAAAGTTATTATAATTACTATTTTTGATTGGTTTATTTTTTAATCTTTCTATTTAAGACAAGAGTAGTTTATATATCACAGTTACAGTTCTTTAGTATTCTGGGTTTGTTCTGTGTACTTATTGAAAGGAGTGAATTTTGTACCTTCAGATAAATTCTTATTGCTTATTAATTTCCTTTTCTTTCTGATTGAAGTACTCCCTTTAACATTTCTTGTAGGACATATCTGGTGTTGATGAGGTTCTTCAGATTTTGTTTGTCTGGGTAAGCCTTTATTTCTTCTTCATATTTGAAGATTATTTTTTGCTGGATATATTATTTTAAGGTAAAATATTTTTCCTTCAGCAATTTAAATATGGCATGCCACTCTCGCTGACCTGTAAAGTTTCCACTGAAAGTCTGCTGCTGGACATATTTGAGCTTCATTGTAGGTTACATGTTTCCTTTTACCTGCTTCTTTTAGGATCCTTTTTTTATCCTTTGGGAATTTGATTATTTAATGTCTTGAGGTACTCTTTAGGTTAAATCCGCTGGGTTTTCTATATTCTTCTTTTACTTGAATATTGATATCTTTCTCTAGGTTTGAGGAGTTATTACCCTTTGAGTAAACTTTATACTATCGCTTTCTCTACTTCCTCTTTAAGGCCAAAATCTCATAGATTTTCCTGTTTGAGGCTGTCTTCTTTATCTTGCAAATGTGCCTCATTCTATAATGGTTGTTAAATTTGGTGTTCTGTCTATTCTGCCTTTTTGCTCTGCTCCCAACAGTACTTTTTTTTTTTTTTTTTTTGCCTTCATGGTGAAAGCCAGGCATCATGTGAGATGATAATTATGAAATGAGTATGTCTCCATTAAGATGCTGTAGTGTAGTATCATTAATTCAATAGCTTTGAGAACTCTGTGTTGCTTGGAAGATTGGAAGATTGAAAGCGTTTTCTGAAAGAATTATCATGTCACCTCCTAAATTTTCACAAACTTTCATGCATTGTAAATTCTAGATAAAAATTTAGGGTATCAGTGAATATTCACTCTACTAAAGTTCAAAATATATGCCTGCATTGTTCAAATTAAAAAGCACAGTGCCCAAACTAGTTGAATGACCTAAACTAGTAGATCTTAACTCTGATTTCACGTTAGAATAAACGTTTTAGCTTTAAAATAAATCCCATATACAGATGTCTCAAAAAGTCTGAAAAATCATAATATCTTGGTGTGGGATACAGGACTGCTATTTTTTAGAAACTCAGTCATTTATTGTGCTGTAAGGGTTAACTACTGACCTAAAACAATATTCTGTGCTTAGTTAGAATATTTTCAGTATAGTGTCTTAAAAAATGATTTTGCATGTGTGTATATATATTGTAGTAATTCACTGATTTTTTTTGTACATATTAGGCAATGTTTTACCCAAAGATTATATGTTTTTCGACTTTTTAAAAAATTTTAAACTGTTCAAAACTCCTGTTCTGCTTTTCTGGGCTTAATTAATAAGTAGACATTGACATCTTATAGCAGACCTAACACAAATGTTTTATCCTGGTAGGTAGCAAACATCTGAAGCCCTGATTTTGCATGCTAAAAAAGCTAACAATTCTTGAGTATCTTAGTATGTTACAGGCCTTGTTAAAACACCTTACCTGTATTAAAATATCTAAGACCACAGGAAACCATCTAATAAGATTTTTACAGATAAAAAAATTGTGACTCAGAGAAATTAAGTATCTTTTTAAGTCATATAGTTAGGAAACTGAAGAACAGGTATCAGAAGTTAGGAAAACAGACAAAATAATCCATAATTCTAATTGCTACCGTGTACCTCTCTTTAATGCATTCTTTTTGTAATTAATATGGTTATTGGAAGATCAAAGAATGAATAAATTGGTTACATCCCTAAGGCTTGACTAGCTGTACCTGCAGGGATAGAATTCCTAAGATTCTCTGAGAAACATTTAGATACACTGAAAACTTCTTGGAGTGTTAGAAAACTTAAAAAGAGTGGTTAGACATGTAAATTTCAATGCTTGTTACCTAGGATTTGCCTTAAGCATAGGAACCAGTGGCAAACTACTCGGGTAATGCAACTCTTCATTCTGTTTCTGAAAGTGGCACTAAAAGACGTTAGTTTACCCTTTCCTTCCCTTGTGGGATCTTTAATTAAACTACTCTATAAAATCAGCTGGGGAGCTTTGAGAACCGCTGATAGCCAGGGATCATCTTCCATAAGTGTTGCTTCAGTTGGTCTGGGATTAGGGCACAGGCGTAGGCAGTATTTATGAAGCTCCCGCAGGTGATTCTAGCATTTGGCCAGAGTTGCAACCTACTGGTATAATACATCAACCTGAAAAAATAAGAAATGCACATTAGTATTCCTAAATTCTCTTAATAGTCTTGTGCTGCTTCAAAGTATGCATGATCTTTAGGTCAATTGTATTTACGTTGATCTAGATAACTTATTGTTCCTCAACTTGTTACATTTTACAGAGCTCATATTCAATATTACATAACATGCGTCTAACTAGGACAGTGATAGAGACAGGAGACAGCCAAGGGTCCCGAGCAAAACCCTACCTTCAAACCTAAAACAGCCTGAAGGCTGAAAAACTGGACTGCTGGTCCCAGATGAAGCCTGCTCTTTCCCAACTGATTCATTCTGAATAATGCCCACCTGTGCACTAGAAGGACAGGGTGGAGCCTCAGAAAGTTCCTACCATTTGCAGGTGGTAGGAGCCTGGCTTCTCCTGTTCCAGTGTGGTGACCTGGGAATTAATTTTTGAGGCCGGAAAGCTGCTAGCAGGACTCTGTCTTGCTTTGCTGAGTTATTTTTCCTTTTTCCTTTCCGCCCAATAAATTCCATTTTCCTCACCCTTCTATGGGATCACAGGCCTAATCGTTCCTGGTTGTGTGACAAGAGGCCAGCTTTGGCTGAACTAAGGAGAAAGTTCTGCAACAGTTTTGGCATCCAGACGTGGGGCTTGAGGAAGGGTGAGTAAGATGCAAAGATAAAATCTTTTTTCCTTTCACTTCTAAGCCTTTTTGTCCTCAGACATTTTCTGAGAGTAAAGGAAATTATGCCTTCTCCCACATCACTCCTGGGGGTCTGGAATGTTGGCGTTTTCCTTCTCTTTTCAGGATGCATGGGTGAACCAGAGGCTCCCCAGCTCCCAAGTTTCTCTCCCTGTTAGAGGAACCTATTGGCATAAGAATAAGAGGTTCTTCCCCCAGGTAGCTTTTCAATCCTAAACTTTTTTACTTTTCTCTACCCTGTCAGAACTTTTATATGACCTTTTTTTTTCTTCTTAGAAAAAGACTAGGCCAGAACCCAAATTATCACTATTTATATTATCTGTAAAGTTTTAATTACAAAAAAGGATTTGTGAGGTTGGTCATAAGCTGTAGCCAATTTGGTGTGCTCTGTATGACTTTCTGTGAGGTCAGGAGCAAACTTTGCTGCGGGCCTCCATCTTGTTTTACATCCTTGCGAGAGTGATCTGTAATCATATGGCAATGTTTTGTTTAGCTTCCACCATTTTATAGTGGAAGCCAGGCTCAATCCTGACTTAGGGAATGAGTACTTTTGGGTTGATATATCTGTGACTTTTGCTACTTGCTGATTCTTTTCCCTTCCATGAACAACTTCTAGTCTTTTTCTTAAGTCTTCCTTTCTCTGGGTGACCTTTAAAGGTTCTAAATTTTGTAAGAATTGCTTAGTCCCTTTGAAAATACCTCATTCACTTGTGGTTAAATCATTACTTTAATTGAGGTATGTTGGTTTCACCTGTGAAGCAACCGTCAGTAGCCTTTGGAAGCCAGAAATATTGGCCACTTGCTGCGGCTGAAGTTAGGTAATAAGGGAATTAAAAGGATTTTCTTAGAGAGTGCTCAACTTAAATAAAAGTGGATATTCAAGTTATAGGTACATTTAAAAAGCTTTTATGTTTTTCTTTTCTTGACTCTTGTTTTGCTGGAAAAAAAAAGTGTTTTCAGTCCATTGAATTATTTTTCTCTGTTTTGCCTTGCCACTTTTAATACACACATGGGATGGGAAAGATCTGCTTCCCTCATTCCACACCAGGAGTTAAAAGTGGGTAGATCCCTCTCAAAATTTGTTTTTGCCTCCTACCTATGCATGTTTGTTAAGCCTTAGAAGCTGCATGTTTTCCTAGCCTTGTCTCTTGAAGGGCTCCACCCAGAGGCCAATAATGCAAATAGGAGAATGGCAAATTAAAGCTCTTATGGCTGCTGCATTTTCTTCTGCCTGTATCTGTAGTTATATTTTATGTTGTGTGTGTGTGAGATCTATAAAAAAAAAAAAGGAGCTCTAATAATTGGCACAAAGGAAGACAAGCACTTGGATCAAATATTTTGTAAAGGGAAGATAAAAGCTGTGGTAGCTTTTAGTTCGTGTGACTTTTCTTTGAGAAATAAAAACAGCCTTAAAGATTTTGGTAAAATGCAGATGCCATCAAATGTAAATAGCTTAACTAAATTATTCAGGATTGATACTGGCTTTGCTAAATGTTTTAAGGTTATAAGGTGACTTTTTGGTTTTTGAGAACTTTTCAACTTGCCGGCTTCACAATTGGTAAGGCCTGGGACATATGGAATTAACCACACCCTTAATCATGCTGGAAGGAGTCAAACCTTGGCTGCACCTAGCACATAATTAAAACAACTTACCAGGTTTTACATTAAAGTTAAAATTGCTAGGAGTTACCATTATAACATGTAATTTAAACTACTGGAACTAGATTTACATGCAAGGTGTGTAAGAACAGTAGAATGTGTTTTTAGTAAAAAATTATGAGAAGGTGCAGAAATAGGGTACTTGCCTAAAGTTAAAGAATTGCTTTGAATTAAGATAAGCTGGGGGTTTAAACAAATGATGGCAGGATTGTTAAAATTAATCTTGCAAAAGAAATTCTGTGTGTGACTATATTGACTAAATTCAAAAGGGCTTCTCTGCAAATTGAGCATTGAAATCAAAGCACAATAAAGTACTCTTATGGCATTAATGTGGTCTAGCAAAATTTATAAAAGATTATAAACGGTTTTTGCTTTTTTAAATTTCTAAGTTATTTTGGCAAAATAAATAACATGGTAATCTGGAATTCTATTTCAAAACATCAAGTGTTTTAAATATCTAACATGTTTAACAGGATTCCCAAATGCAAACTTCAGTTTCAAAATTCTTTCTTGACACCTGGCTTTTAGATGCTACAGAGGGCCCTGGAATATCCAAAAGGGCAGTAAACAGGATTAATTGACATGTTTAGTTACATGAGATTGCCAACATAGTGTTTAATCTTCTTTAGGTTCTATTTTGGTGAATAATACTAATATATATTCCAAAACTGTATGAGATTTCTAAAACTATAGTGTCGAAAGTATATGCTCTCAATCATAATTAAGGTTGTGAGGTGAAGTTATTGTAAACCACAGAGATAACCAAACTTCTTTGTAAATTACGTTTCTAGCTGTAACTACCCTGGACATTTTGTTACTCACAGACAGTTGATATCTTGTTTTAATACTTTCCAAAAGATGACATCATAAGCCATAGGACTGATAGGTGCTCTCAGATACAGGTTTCTGATAACTTTGGAGATTGTGACATTGGAAAATAAAGGAAAATGTACAGGACTTGTGAAGAGCTAAAATGGACTGAACTCAGAAAACTGAAGGAGTCTTTCTGACTTTTGTGTGGAATATTGCTGATCCTTGTTTTTCAGAGTGAAGGAAACTTATTTTAAACTATATACAGCTTTTCACAATCGAGTAAAGTATATTCCTGTAAAGAAAATTTGGAGCATATTTGTCTTTGTCTGTCTGTCTCTCTCTCCCTCTGTCTCCCCCTACCCCCGCCTGGGTTCTCCAGAATTTGGAAACTAGTTGTAAGTATTCTGAACTTGAGGCAATATAGTTGTTTGCCTCAGTGCAATAAGAATCCATTTTCTTTTGCAACAGGACACAATTGTAGAAATGGGTGGTTTTACCAAGACTTTGACTGGAAAGATATGCTTCCCTTTAAGGAGTCAAGCTCAACTTGCAGAGCTGATAAAACCCCTTGGGAAAACTGGCCTCATATCCTTGTCTATGCAGAAACCCAGGTCAGTACAGGGTTCCTGACCTGTGGTAAGTAAAGAATGTCACTTTCTGACAGGCCCGGGAGCTCCAAGTTTATCTTTGGACCTTAATAGGAGAGGATTACCCAACTCATAGGTATTTGAAGATACAAACCCATTGCTGGACTCAGCGTTAAAAAGTTGTATTTGAGATTCCTTGTGGAACAGAATTCCACAAAGCCAATTAAAAAAGCCTATGTAGAAATAATTATTGTTGCAGCACTTTATGCAAATAATCAGGCCAAGTATAAGACTATAAAATCTGTTTTGTAAACAACTCAGTCCTATTATTATTTGTTTTTTTGTTTGTTTTGTTTTGTTTTCTTAACAAAAATGGGGACTGGAAAGAGAGAAATTATGTTTCAAAACTTAAGCATTTGTCATTAAATTCTACACTCATTAGTTGTTTTTAAGTTTTTGCTTACGTTTTAAACTAACGCTGCTTGTTCCAGTGAACAAATCATAAGTCTCTAGATGCAGCTCAAAAATAACAAAAGGGATGGGTGATGTAAAATTCTGGATCAATATTCTACTTCTGAGCAATTTTTCTGTAACTCCTGCCAGGTTATGGGAATAAATAGAATGCCTGTCACCCAGAGGTTTCCTTTTTGGGAAAGTAAGACCATGTGAGCTAACCAAAGCCAAGTCCCATGCATCCGAATCTTAGCAAGCATAACTATAGCCACCAGTTATCTGGGCATGTTGTAAGACATCCTTTTCTCTCCCTTGTTGGTAGAGGACTCAATTCCACAGCTTTACCTTAGCATTTGGCTTATGATAAAGAGTCCATGTAACACCTTGGAGACACATTTTTGTCCCAAACTCAATTCCAAGCTTCAGTTCAAAGCTTTAGGAAAGAAAACTAGATCTGAGGGATCCAGAGACAGATGACAATGGAAGTTAAAAGGCACAGCACAGGCAAGCATGACTGATTCTTGACCATTAAACCAGGCTTCCAATTTCATGGATAAAAGTCATGTTAATAGACATGGCATAATTCCCGAAGTCTAGTGCATTAAAGGCTACTGACAGCAGGCAAAATAGGGCATATGTGGGGAACAGTGAATACTGCTACCCTCTAGGCCCCTCCTGTTAATGTGGGTGAAAGCCACTTTGACACCCATGAATGCATCTTGTTGTGGTCTTTGGGACTTCGGAATACAAGGATGAAGGAAAGAACAGGAGCACTTTGCTTTTCTTCCCTCACATACCCTGGGTATTTGCTCGGAAGAGAAGGAAACCTGGGATGCCTTGTTCTCCTTTTTCTAGATGAGTAACCATTCATCTTCAGTCTGTACCCCTTTTGAATGCATCCTGATTACCTTGGACTCCTTCAGCAAAAAAGCCTTTTATTTTCTTCCTCTGTCTTCTCTTCTATGATAGCTAATCGTGTCTCCATACTACAGGGCATTCCCCTCGGATGCATTCTCCAAACTGGGAAAAGTTAATTTCCCAAACCTTAAACTAGTTGGCTTAGGATTGGGCTCAGGGGAAGGGAAAGCAGAAGTCCAAAATGCCAGCAAAAGGGTAAAAGTTTTTCTTTTACCAGTGGAGCTTTTGACCCCCTCTCCCGGTACAAACTGGTAAAAGGCCTGGGGATTTTGGAGCTGTCTCATTCCACCTTGTTCTGTTTCGATGCATGTTTTCTAATAACCTAGTTTGTCTCTTCTCACATTCAGGCCATCAAACTCCAAATGGTCATGCAACCAGAGCCTTAGATGATGGCTCCTTTTGCTGGGGACCCTTAAATAGACCTCTGAGGGAGATCTGACTGCTGTTTCTTGTTTTCAAAACAGCACTCTCTGTCAGCAGGAAGCAGTTAAGATTGTTCTTAGTTTTATCCTTATCCTTATTCTAATGGCAGTCAGATGTACTTCTTTAGAGGAGAGAATGATAGAGAGGAGACAGCCAAGGGTCCCTGGTCAAACACTGCCTTCAAGCCTAAAACGGCCTGAAGGCTGAAAAACCAGACACCTTGTTCTGGGCGAAGCCTGCCTTTTCTCAATTGTTTCCTTCTGAATAATGACCACCTGTGCTCTGGGAGGATGGGGTGGAGCCTTAGGGAGTCTGTGTTTGCAGCAGCAAGGAGCCTGGCCTCTCCTGTTGCTGTGAGGTACCCTGGGATTCAATCTGTGAGGTGGGAAACCTGCTAGCAGGACTCTCTCTTGTTTTGCTGAGAATTATTTTTCCTTTTTCCTTTTCACCCAATAAATTCTGTTTTCCTCACCCTTCTATGTGTCTGCGAGCCTAATCTTTCCTGGTTGTGTTACAAGAGCCCGGTTTTAGCTGAACTAAGGAGAAAGTTCTTTAACAATGGTATGTGAAGCTTTGAAGATGCAGTACCTCAAATAGTCACTAGGGAAATGTGAATTATGCAACTTTTAGAACTTTATCATAAAAGAAAGTGGGGGAACTTTTTGAAGCCTTTTGTAAACAGAATATACTACCTGCATCAATTAGAATGCTTTAAATATGGTAACAAGTTTGCTTTGTTTATGAAATAAAAAGGGTCCTGCTTGGCCTGGATTAGTTTATTCTTATCATTTAAATCTGAACTAATAGATCCTAATGATTGTGAATAGACTTTATATTTCTTCTGGGACTTAAGTCCATCTACCTGTTCTCTCAAGGCACCTCTATTTCTAAACAGAAAACTTTATGTCATGGCATTTCATATTATGTACTAGATTTGAGGGAAGTAATTGAGTCTCATGTTTTTATAATTACCATGGTAGAGAACATATAGCAGATATTCAATAAATATATGTTGACAGGTGATTGTTTTTCTTCAAAAGTTTTGGCAATTATAGGGAATACCAGCAGTCAATGCCTATAGGTCTAGAAGAAACATTTTAAATGTATATTCTATATTAAGATAGTTTGTTCCATGTTACCAAACAATCCTGTATATATCTTGTATTTTAAACCATTTTTAGAAAAGGATCACTCTATATAATAAACTTCCTGGGAATCTCATGATAGTACAAGATCAAATATAGTATCAGTTTATACTTACATTTATATATTGACTGAAAATAAGTTACTGGATGTAATGAATTTAAGGCTGTGGATTGTTAATTTTGGAATTTAGGTAATGTTTACTCAAATATGGATGATTATCATCATGAAACTGCATTTTCAGAAACTGCAGTGAAGACAACCTGTTCAGAAATAATTTAGATTTATTCTGCAAAAGAAAGTTAGTGGTTTTCTTCCTTATTTCTTTGTTTCTGCATGCTGCATGTATTTTAAAGTACTAGATAATTGTTGTTATTTTCCTGAACAATATTAAACCTGCTTCTTAGGGATGGATGCACTGGGCAACCCAGGGTGATGGCTAGGTTTAATGGTGTGATTCATTAAAGATTGCGTATTTACTGAGTTTATGAGCTAGAGGCAATCTAAATTAAAATCGATGAAAATAAAATTACATTATAAAGAATCAATGAAGGAATTTGCAAAAAAAGGAGGTATTTACAAATATTATTCATAGATGTTAATCAAATGCCATGATTTAATTGTTAGTGGATCTGAGACGTGTTTCATAGTCACTATGTTTTCAAGCCATGCTTTCTCCTGTATCCTATTTGAATCTGAAATGAGGAGATTCAAGAAGGGGAATTTGAATCTGTTTGTATTTTCTTCTCTCGACTTAAAGAAATACAGGGGAAGAAAGTGGTTAGCCCTGGCCATGTTTGCTTCATTTGTCATTTGTATTCCTCTATAGTCCCTAAAAGAGAGTCACTCCTAGAGTCTGGATTAGACCTTATTTTTGCCTTCTGAATACCAAGAAGCCATTGCTCATTTCTAGTGGTGAAATCTGCTCTTCACTTATTTATTTTCCCTAGTTGTGGAGTAAACTTATTCTTACTATCTTCTTAGCTCATGGTGACCTGTGGCATGCTATGTAAGATGATTAGCTGGTCTTAAAAGCATGGGTTCTGGAGTCAGGAAGCCTTGTGTCAATTCCTGGGTAACTTTGGTCAGATCACTTAACCTCTCTCTGCCTCCGTTTCCTTATCTGTAAAACAACTGTAACCATCACATACCTCTCATGGGATTGTAATAAGAATTAAATAACTTAATATGTGAAAAGCACTTATAATTGTGCCTACATCATGATATTTACTATACAAGTATATCATTTTTATGATAATAATAATACAGAAATACAGGAATGCATTCCTTGACCTTGTCTTCCTCATCTCTGTCTTCCAAACCATTACCAAATCCCAAAAAAGTGTTTTTCAAACTCTAGGTAGCAATTCATTAGTGATTTGAGAGATCAGTTTTGCAGTGTGTGGCTTATATTATTTTTTAGTTGAAATAGAATAGAAAAATACCAGAGCTCATCACAAATAGGACAAATATCGTTCCATGAAATGATTGGTTCAACTGTGTGTGTGTGTGTGTGTGTGTGCGCGCGTGCGTGAGCTCACAATTTGAAATGGATTTTATGCCCTGTGCACATTTTATCTGTCCCACTAAACTTAGAGGAAAAGAAAAGACTTCGATGGAGTCTGCAACCATTTACCCAGTCCCAACATGCCCAAGATGTATGTCACTCTTGTTGATATATGTGACTCGATACAGGAAAAAAAGCCTATCTCCAAAGTCTGTGATATGTATTCCTGGTAGCTCTTGAGGAAAGAAGGGCAGAGGAGGCTGACATAAGTTCCATGCACTTTTGAGAATCACTGCGCTAGACTATAAACATCTTCAGATCCAGCGCCCATCTTTGTATTTTTTATAGTGCCCTCCATGTTTGAGATGTGTAATACATATTTATCTAATAAATTGCCGCAATTTACACAGAGCTGTGTTTTTTAAGAATACCGATAATGCTTAAAGAGCAAATGCATTTATTAACTACTGTTGGGGGAAAAATATGTTTTGCTATATGATCCAAAGGAAAGCGTTGTCAAATTTGGACATGAGTGAATATTTGTCAGGAAGACTTTCTTTCTAAGGATGCTGTTATAATGAATGTTAGCAGCTCTCCTTTGCCAGATATGCCAGTCTAAAGATATGACATTGCTAAAGTCAGCAATTTGTCTGCACTCTTGGTTGGATGCAAATACAGATGGATCTTGCTTTATACAAGACATAAATATACAAGAATCATTACTTACAGGAAGATTTACAAAAACCTTATTGAAAAATAGAACAACTTGCTGTATTGTGAATATCTTTTGACAAATTTCTCAGAATTTCCCTCTACTCACCAGAAAATTTCCTCCATGTCTCATCACAATTTGAATATAAATGAATTCTAATTCACAAGCATCACATACCATTAACTGCCTCATATTTTTTCCTGAATAATGAAGAGCATTCCATCCAAGTACCTCCAAGGCATATCTTTGACTTTCTCCTAAGACACCTTAGTTTTTCATAGATATGGTACTATAAGGTTCTTCCCATCAAGTTGCTATGATTGATATAGAATATTCCAGAAGCCACTTGAGAGCAATACCTCACCCTTGCCTCTGCTACCAGCATCTTCATGAGAATGTGGTCATTTGTGGCTAGGGTAGAACCCTGGGTGCTTCCAAAGTGGCAAACCCTAGATGAAATCAAGCACTGCTGGATTACTATAGTTTCTGCTGCACTGGAGCCGTGCTGTCCTCCATGAGAAGTAGAGGTTGTCCCTCTTTCCAGTCAAGTTGTACTATCAGATGTGAAATTTCATGCATGGCTACTTTTATGCTTTTGTGCAAAAATCTTTTGCCAAAACACTTTTTTGAACTTTTGTCTGAAGCTTCTTCCTCCTTAGGTGTCAAGCAGGAATCCATGTGGCTGGCAAGGCCACTGATTGGTATTAGCCACCACAGGAATGATACCTAGGTGTCAGAAGCTTTGCAAAGGCGTACAAAAATGCTTGACATATGAATCTTTAAAAAAGACTTCAAAAATATAAAAAGTGATATACTTTGGATATTTGTACCATCCACATCTCATGTTGAAATGTAATTCCAAGTACTGGAGATGGGGCTCAGTGGGGGTGTTTAGATCGTGAGGGTGGATCCCTCATGATCAGTCATGTAAGGTTCCCAAGGCCCTTACTAGAAGTAGATTGTGGAGCAATGCTCGTACAACCTGTAGAATTTAAGACAATTAACTCTTTTCTTTGTAATTAACCTAGTCCCAGATATTTCTTTATAGTAATGCAGGAATGGCCTAATGCAAAAATCATACTAAAAATCAAAATTAATCTGCAAAATGTAACCTCATAAAAGTATGGATTCCAGCTCAGACTATGTGGCCTGTCCTACAAAAGAGCCAGTTTTCCTCATCTATAAAATAAAGATACAGCAAATCCTAGCTCATAAAGTGGTTACGAAAATGAAGTGTGTTAACAAAAAGTTCTTAGAAGTGTGCATGACACGTGGTATTTGTCCAATAAATGTTACCTGATAATATATTTAATTTTCATCATTAGAAAACAACTTTTAAAGTTGCTGTTGTGATTTCACAAGAATTTCTGATTATAGACTGCAAGTGTAGAATTTAGCCAGTTGAAAATGAATGACTTGCTTTTAAGATAATTTAAAAATCAATATTTCAAAATTATTTTAATGCAAAATGTGTTTTTAATATATTTGACATGATATAGGTAGTGTAGGACCAACAAAAGTGAAAGTGTACATCATCTACTGTCTTAACAAATGATGATGTTATGGCCTGGGGAGTGGGGCTTCCAGGGTACATCCAGGAAGGTGTATTTTTTATTCACCTTTCCTTGATTTAGACATAATAATGGGCTATTGGTCTAGATCATACGTTCTAAGAAGAGAAAAAAAGTTGCATTCTTTCAATAAAATATGTCCAATTCATATTCTGTTTAAGTGGCTAAAGTTCCAAAGTTCAGGGTTTCAGAGAAGTCTAAAAGTGTTTGGTTATGTCCTAGATTGCTATCCCCAAATAAGTTTTGAAAGGTGAAAAGGTAAATCTGTAATGGAATACTTATCAAACTCCAAGAGAAAATGAATAAAGTGGAGAACAAAATTGATAAAAAAAAATGAAGATGAAAATGAAAGAACTAATGGTGAGAGCCATCTATGCTTTTACAGCCTTGACATGACATCACTTTAATGATAGCATATGACATGTCAGTCATAGTTTTCAAAGCACCTTCTCTCTTGTAGTCACTGGGTGATCCCCACTCCTTTTGAAGGTGAGAATAATACAGTACTAAGACCAAACATTCTTAAGTGATTATAATGCAACAGATATTATTCTAAGCACATTAAGCTCATGGCATCCCTATTAGGCAGTTCATATTATTAGAAATACTTTGTAGATGAAGGGACTTAGGCGTATGGTTCAAGTCAACAGTGATAGAACTGTCACCTAAACTCAGGTCAGCTGACTGCATATTCAAGATTCTTTCTTCCAGAATGCAACAATTTGAAATGTTTAGAAAGTAAACAGCCAGTTAGGGCGATTTTGTTGAAATAATGCTACATTTATTCTGCTGTTACATAATACAGGATTAGGCAAGTCAGTGAGTCCAACCCCTGCCTCCAGGCAGGACAAACTAGAAATAATTCCTGACAGATGCAAAACCATCTTCCTTTTAAAGACGTCAAGAGGAAGTGGTTTCATGACCTCCCATAGTGACACCCAGGATATAAAGAAGAGTTTGTATAGCTATAGCACTATTGCACATTCTTAGGGAAAGAGAAAAATCTCATTAAAATTTCATTTCATGCCACTGAGAAATGCAAAAAGGGCTCTAGCTTAATTCAAAATTTTAAATAAATATTAAGACTTCTGAGATAGCTAAAGCTCAGTAAAGCTTGCATAATTTTGTTTTGCGATTAACAGAGATGAGGAGCAGTGTGGTCTTTCAACAGAAGCACCCCAGTCAAACTTGTAAGTAATAAAGTTAATTCATGACTTGACACTGCAGAATGTGTGTTTACCTTAGGGTAGTAATCTGAAAACTACAGACCACGAGTCAAATATAGTCAACTACCTGTTTTTGTCTGGCAGACAAGCAAAGATGATTTTTATATTTTAGGTGGCTGAAAAAAAAAAACAAAAACAGATAATACTATTTGTGGCATGTGAAAATCCTATAAAAGTCAAATGTCATTGTCCATAAATACAGTTTTTTGGGAATACAGCCATTCCATTCTATTATGTATTATCTCTTGTGATTTTCGTGCTATAAGGGCAGAACTGAGTTGTAGTGACAGATACCTAATGGCCTAAAAGTCCCAAAATATTTACTAAATGGCCTTTTACATAAAAAGTTTGTTAATCCCTGGTAGTGAATCAAATGAAAACAAATATATTTTTTCTTTTACTCACTTCCCCTCATTCAGGTAAAGGATTGTATGAGACATTTGCAATCAGGATGCTAATAAGCACCTGTAAGGCCTCACTGGGCCTTGAGGATGAACCCTGGTCTGGTTTCATTTACATGGGGACAGCCATGGTCCCAGACTAGTTCCTGACTATATTAATCCTTTACAGTCTAAAGCTAGGTGTCCTTTGAGATTGCTTGACAGGGTTAGAGGAAAAATATGTGACCTCAAATGTCCTTAGTGGTCTTCGAAGACTGGAGTACAGCAATACCTGCTTATCCATGAGGAATATATTCCAAGACCCTGAGTGGATGCCTGAAAGCATGGATGGTACCAAATCATATATAATCTGTTTTATTCTATACATGCACATCTATGATAAAGTTTAATTTATAAATTAGACACAGTAAGAGATTAAAAACAATAATTAAAATAGAACAATTAGAACATTATGCCATCATCACTACTCTTGCTCTTTGAGGCCATTATTAAGAAAATAAAGGTTATATGATCACAAGCACTGCAATACCTCTATAGTTAATCTGATAACCAAGGTGGCTGCTAAGCGACTAATGGGCAGGTAATGTGTGTGACCGAGTATGCTGGACAAATGGAGGATTCACATCTGGGCAGGAAGGAAGGGCATGGTACAAGATTTTGTTATGCTACTCAGAGCAGCATGCAATTTAAAACCTATTAATTGATTATTTCTGGAATTCTGCAGTTAATATTTTCAGACAACAGTTGACCTCAGGTAACTGAAACTGCACAAAGTGAAACCATGAATAACAAGAGTCTACTCTATATAAATAATACATAAATATGCATATTTAAGTTTTTTTTTCTCACTTTAATTGTATATATGGAATCTGCTTTAGGTATTCTTAAAACATTTATTTATTTATTTATTTATTTATTGAGACAGAGTTTCGCTCTTGTTACCCAGGCTGGAGTGCAGTGGCACTATCTCGGCCCACCGCAACCTCCGCCACCTGGGTTCAGGCAATTCTCCTGCCTCAGCCTCCTGAGTAGCTGGGATTACAGGCACGTGCCACCATGCCCAGCTAATTTTTTGTAGTTTTAGTAGAGACGGGGTTTCACCATGTTGACCAGGATGGTCTCGATCTCTTCACCTCGTGATCCACCCGCCTCGGCCTCCCAAAGTGCTGGGATTATAGGCGTGAGCCACTGCACCCGGCCAAAACATTTATTTTTAATTGACAAAAATTTTATGTGTTTATTGCATATAACATGTTTTGAAATACATATTGATTGTAAAATGGCTAAATTTGGCTAAATAGCATATGCATTATTTCACATAATTATCATTTCTTATGAGAACACTTAAAATATATACTCAATTTTCAAAAATTACAATACATTAGCTGGGCACAGTGGTTCATGCCTGTAATCCCAGCACTTTGGGAGGCTAAGGCGGGTGGATCACCTGAGATCAGGAGTTCGAGACCAGGCTGGCCAACATGGCGAAACCCCATCTCTACTAAAAATGCAAAATAAAATTATCTGGGCATAGTGGTATGCGCCTGTAATCCCAGCTACTTGGGAGGCTGAGGTAGGAGACTTGCTTGAACCCGGGAGGCGGAAGTTGCAGTGAGTCAAGATCGCATCATTGCACTCCAGCCTGGGCGACAGAGCAAGACTGTGTTTAAAAAAAAAAAAAAAAAACCACCAATACATTAAGTATAGTCACTGTATTATACAATACATCATTTAAACTTATTTTTCCTAAGTGAAATTTGATATCCTTTATCAAGTATCTCTCCACGCCCAACCCATAGCCCTGATAACCACCATTGTACTTTCTGCTTCTATGAGTTCAACATTTGAGATTATAAATGTAAGTGGGATCATAAGGTATTTGTCTTTCTGTACCTAGCTCATTTCACTAAATATAATACTGTCCAGGTTTATCCATGTTATTGTAAATAACAGGGTTCTTTTCTTTTTTAAGGCAAAAGAGTATTTCATTGTGTATCTATACCACATTTTATTTCATTCATCCATTGACGGATACTTAGATTGATTCCATATCTTGGCTTTTGTGAAGAATGCTGCAGGAATATGGAATGCAGTTATCTCTCTGATATAATGATTTTATTTCCTTTGGCTATATATCCAGTAGTGGTATTACTGAATTATATGGTAATTATGTTTTTAGTTTTTTAAGGAACCTCCATACTGTTTTACATAATGGTTATAATAATTTACATTCCCTCCAACAGCATTGGTTCCCTTTTATCCACATGCTTATCAATACTTGTTATCTTTTTGATACTAGCTATTATAACCTGTGAGATGATAGTGCATTGTTATTTTAGTTTACATTTCCCTAATGATCAGTAACATTGAAGACTTTTATATCCCTGTTGGCCATTTGTATCTCTTCCTTTGAGAAATGTCTATTCAGGCCCTTAGCCCATTTTTTAATGTGGTGATTTGTTTTCTTTTTATAAAGTTGTACAAGTACCTTATATTGTGGAATATTAACCCCTGATAAGATATACAGTTTGCAAATGTTTTCTCTTGTTCTGGAGGTAGTATCTTCACTTTCTTGATGTTTTCATTTGCTGCAAAAAGAAGCTTTTACATTTGATGAAATCCCATTTGTCTATTTATGGTTTTGTTGCCTGTGCTTTTGGGGTCATATCCAAAACCTTATTGTCCAGACCAATGTTATGGAGATGAGATTTTCCTTATGTATTCTTCTACTAGTTTTTTTTTTTTTTTCTTTTCTTTTTTCTTTTTTTGAGATGGAATCTTACTCTGCCACGAGGGCTGGAGTGCAGTGGTGCGATCTTTGCTCACTGCAACCTCCACCTCCTGGGTTCAAGCTATTCTCCTGCCTCAGCCTCCTGAGTAGCTGGGATTACAGGCACCTGCCACCAACTCCTAAAATCAATCATTTGGTCTTTTGGTGCTGTCACATAAATCCTGTAAACTTGCTTCATTCTTTTCTTTTTTCTCCTCTGACTATATATTTACAAATAACCTGTCTTTGATTTTACAGATTCTTTCATTTGCTTGATTAATTCTGCTTTAATGTATTCTACTGTATTTTCATTTCATTGATTGTTTCAACTCCAGGATTTCTGTTTTGATTTTTATTATAAGTTCAATCTCTTTGATAAATTTATTTTGCTGGCCATTTATTATTTTACTGATTTCACTGAATTATTTCTCTCTTCTCAAAGTTTAATGAACTTCCTTAAACCAATTATTGTGAGAATGCTTTGTTAGGCAGTTCATATATCTCCACTTATTTAGTAGGGTATCTACTGGGTGATTACTGTATTTTTTTGGTGGTGGTATGAGTTCTTCGTTTTTGTTTCTTGTTGCCTTATGTTGATATCTGCACATTTGAAGAGGTAAGGACTTATTTCAATCTTTGCAGACTGACTGCCTGGGAAAGTCCTTTACCAATCAGTTCATTCAGAGAGTTTCAGCAGGCTACCTGTTGTGATCTATAGGTAGACTTGCTGGTGGACTTCCTCGGCAGCCTGGTGTTTGGGTCAGCCTATGGATGGGCCTGGCACCTAGGTCCACATGGTTGAGCCTAGAGTTTGAATCCTCTGGGGTGAGCCTGATGATTAGGTTCATGGCAGCAGGCCAAGAGCTGGTATTCATGGGGTAAAGCCTGAGGTGTGGGTCTACAGGTTCTGACTTTGTGCTGGGGTGAGCATTGAGACTGAGTCTGCAGTGGTAAGCCAGACACTGCGATGAACTTTGTGTCTGGACTGGGTCTGAAGCCTGGGTGCTTGGAAAGTGGCCTGGCCCTAGGGAAGGACTTTGTCCTGTGTCCACGAAGACATACTTAGAGCCTGAGTCTACAGGGGTGCTTATGGAGTGTCTGTCCATGGAATCCTGCCTGGCACTGGGGTCTGTTGGGGTGGCCTGGATCTTGGTTCTGCTAAAACATGCCTTGACCCTAGGTCCACTGGAGTTTGAAACTACTGGGACTGATCTGGAGACTGGAGTTGGCCTAGTGCTGGGGCAGGCATGCAACCTTAGTCTTTGGGGGCTAGTCTGAGATCTTGGGTGCTAGCCTGATGCCTGGAGCCACAGGGTATGGCCTGGAGCCTGGTATGGTGGGAACAAGCCTAGAGTATGAGTTTGCAGGTACCATCCTAAAGGGTTACTGTGTGGGCGCTGGTCTGTAAGCTATGCCTGTGAATGTTGACCCAGGTACTAGGGCCATGGGAATCAGCCTGGAACCTTCATCCCTAACAGTGATCCTTTAGCCTGTGTTCTTTGGATAAGCACAGCACTGGAGTCCACGATGATGGACCTAGACCAGTTGTCTGGGAGAGCATGAGACCACAAGAGTTGGCCTAGAGGGCAGGGCTGCAGGGACAAGCCTGGTACCTGGTAGACCTGGAGCCTGTGTCCATGGGTGTTGGCCTGATGCCTGACCTGGGCTGTGGAGTGCTTGAAGCCTGAGATTATATACACCAACTTGATTCTGGACTTGTCTGGAACCTTGAACAGTCTTGGAGCCTGGGGCCACAGGAGTTGCCCCAGCACTTGGGTGGACCTAAAACCTGGGGTGTGGGACCAGTCTGTTTGTAGAAGTGGTCCAGGGCCCCGGGATACTGTAAGCAGCCTGGGCCTGGTGCTGGCCTGGAGCCTAAGTCTTTGTGGTCTGGCCTGGCTCTAGAATGGCTCAAGAGACTCAGTCCACAGTTACCAGTATGGAGTCTGGAACTCTGGGGGCCTGTTCAGTGTTGGGTTTTGTTGGAATGGGTCCAGAGTGGGGGACCAGAACAAAGTCCATTGCTCACTTTCCTCTACTTACCTCAAGCAGAGGGTATTGCTATCCATGCTGTGCTACCTGGGGTTGTGGAGGGGTGATGCAAGTAATATGAAACTTTCTTTCCTACCCTCGTCAATATGTCGTCTTATTTCTGTGCTACTTCTAGGTGCTGCAATCGCTCACTTCATTTTCTTAGCTCTTGTCAAGGTGTATTTGTGTGTGCATAGTTGTTCAAATGGATGTTTCTGCAGTGGGAGGAGATGAGTCCAGTAAAGTTTTATTCTACCATCTTGCTGATGTTCAGATCATTCCTCTAGTTATTTATGTGACTAATACCTGCATTTCTCTTTGGACAACAGCAGTAATAGGTCTGAACCAAACTGACTTATTAATTTTGAGTGATAGAGTTTCCTATTTTTAAAATTTATTAATTTCCTCAACCTACATGGCTGCAAGCATGTGCATCATCTCCTCTATTAATTGCCTAGCTCGGTGTGGTCTTCAGAATATAGGAATGGATAAAGACACAGTCCCTGCCTTCAAGGAGCTCACAGTCCCAGGTGGGGGGAGGGGCAGGGCAGAGAGACATTTATCTTTTATTACATTTTATTTATGAATTGCCTTGTTAAACTTCTTCATGCAGCTTAATGAGACCAGCGAAGGCATAACAATTACAACTGCCTGGGGAATGTCATTGGAGCTGGGTCTTTGTGTATTAATAGAAATTTATAGGGAAGACAGAGAGTGAGGGGAGGTGAAGGAATCCAGAAATTTGTAATGGCATTTAAAAATGTACAGGCATGTGAAAGGGCCTGGACAGACCTAGAAATGGCCTGACATAGTGTTCACTGTGTGCACATTTGAAGGTGGAAAAAGTGGGAGAAAACTGGGAAAGTAGAAAGGGTATGAGACTCAAAGAGAAAAATTGGGGCCAGGCAATAGAAGACCTTAAGTGCCACCAGGATGAGGAGTTTAGACTTTATTACTTTATCATTGCATTGATGACAAAAAATTTTTAAAAAAGAAAACCTCAAGATTTTAAGCCAGGCATGAAGTAATTCAATGTTAGAAGCTGGCTTAATAGTTCATTAAAAAGAACATTGGCAGTTTGAACTGTATTATAGTTTAGTGGTTATATCCATTTGTGTTGTTTTTTTTTCGCTAGTTTTTATACTACTATGGAAAAATACACACACACACACACACACACACACACACACACACACACACTTCTTATTAGCAGCATATGTATTCCACAGATTGGCTTTGGCTGTTCTTTCTGTGCCCTTTTTTGTTTTGGGAGCCAGGCTAAAGGAGCAGCCTCTATCTGGGCCATCCTAGGCTGATGTGAGATGGCAAAGGGAGTGATGACAGAACCAAGCAATAGCTTTTAAAGTTTCTCTTTGAAAAATGGCACGCATCATCTCCACTTATTATTTTTTTACTGACAAAATCATGTCGCATGACTTAGATGAACTGGAGGGCATAGCGTAGTCATCTCACAGTGAGGGAAACAAATATCAGAAGCAAACGTGTAATCCATTGGAATAATAAGTGTACAACCTAACCACCTAGGTTTATAGCCTAGCTCTGCTACTTCCTAGCTATGTAAACTCTGGCAATTTACTTAACCTTTCTGTAAGTGTTATTTATTGTAAGAATAATCTTAATGAAAAAATGGAATTGAATATTCATATATATGCTTGTAACATTTGCCTTTTAAAATTGTCCTTTTACCTTATCTTTACAAAGCCTTCCCAAGTCCTGGATCCCTTATGCCTCCATAGAATTTTGGACCTACACAGGGCTATGCTAACATATGTCTCAGAATACCAAATACAACTCAGATTTACCCTTGTAATTTCTACTCTACCTAACAGAGCACTTTGCTTTCAGGAGGCCCTCGACAACATCTGTTCTACTGAATGGAATTAGATCTGCTGAGGATCTGTGGGAAGCTGCCAATAGCAGTGATTTGGAAATTGCATTCAAATGGTCCTTAGATTGGCAAAGTGAGTGAATAAAAGGGTTTAGAACATTGTGGTTGAAATAACTCTTTTCGGCCACTAATATCACCAACTGACATTTATACGGAGCTTCTGTGTGGCAGGCGTTTTACGTGCACTATCTCATTTAATATTCACATTTCTCCCAGGAAGATGTTTCATCATCCTTATATTGTAGGCAAGGAAATGGAGACCCAAAGATGGGAAGTTTCAATAAGGAAGCAGTAGAAGTAAGGTTCAAATCCTGACAGCCTACTTTCTGAGTCTATAATCTGAACTGTTGTACAATCCTATTGCAGTAGCCATCACCAACTCACTATTAAAACAAGAAGGGCCTTTCAAAGAGATAGCTCTAGTCCAGGAGTTTCCAAATTGTGTTTCATACAACTTTAGGTTCCAGGGAGGAATAGCCTTTGATTGTAATTTTCTGGGTACTTAGGGTTATTGCTGTAATTGTAAGCTATGATTTCAAATTGTTGTTTTGAAATCAAAATGATCAAAAGATCTTTACTATTTGCCCATATTATAATATATAAATACTATAAATTTCAATTTGCAAAATCATATATACCTGCATTTTTTAAAATGTCAGAGAGCTATATAGCATTTATTTGGGGAAAGAAAATGTTATCCTAAAAAAAAGTTGGAACCACTATCAATTCCAACTTGTTTTTTCCTAGACAGTTAAATAAATTGAAGGCTCAGGAACAGGGGAAGAAACATTGCAGTCAGGCTTTTAGGACTCTTGACTCTGTCCCAGGTGTTTCTGCTATATCTTGCTGCTTCAGATAGTAAAATGCTACGCTGAATCATATGCAACATGCTACAGCAAGAAATAATCAATTCAACTCACTCTTCCCTTTTGTGTATTCCCAAACCCTGAGAGAGAGATCCATTTTCATAAAAATTTGATTGATCTGTTTAGATTGCCTTTATAGCACTCTAGGATTTTTTTATTAGTAATATTTTAATAGCTACCCCTAGGCTGCAGTGAATTCTTCAGTTTTATATTACACAATATATATAGTTTTTCAATAATTTATTTCTTAATGTTTATAAAAAGTGCATCTGTTAAAAATTAATGAAGAATAAATAATATTCTAACAGCAAGACGGTTTAGATATAATTACCCACCAAGGAATAAGACTGTCAAAATTCTATTAAATGTCTTGTTTAGAGCAACATTTTAAATAGTTTTGTTTGATAATTCTTTAAAAGAAGTGGGTTATATGTTCTAAAAAATTCTAGCTTAATCCTCCATTGTGACAAGCATACTGCCTAGTAAAAAGGATCTTTTGGATTATAACAAGACTGAGGCAGAGAGAGAAGATATGTAGAAGATCTCCTCATTTACTATTCAATTTTTCTGTAAGCCAAAAACTTCTCTAAAAATAAAGTTGATTAATAATAACTTTAAAAGACCCCGAGGATTGGCACAATATATCTATGGCTTTAAAAATAATTATTTACTTCATTGAGAAGGAATACTTTAAGATACTCATTAGTTTGGCAAAAAGCTTACAGTAGGATAATACCACAAGGCGGTAAGCATATTAGTCAGAATGAGCTATGCAATGCTACAGTAACATCCTCAGAATCTCAGTGATTTAAATCAAGGTTCAACAAATTTTTTCTGCAGAGGGGCAAATTGTAAATATTTCAAACTTAACTACTCAACTCTTCCTAGCGAATACATAAATAATTAGGCATGGCTGTTTTTCTGTAAAACTTTATAAATATATGCAGTGGGTCAGATTTGACCAATAAGCCATAGTTTACCAAACCATGATATAAGACATTGATCATTTATTTATAGCTCATACTTAACGTTTATTACAAGTCAACTGGAGGCTTTAATCCATGTCATTATCATTGAGTCCTAATGTGATGAAGTCAGTATATGGATCATTAAAATTCACTGAGGCAGAAGCAAAGAGAAAACATCGGAATTCCTCACTGGCTCTTAAGGATTGGCTCACATTTCATTGCCTAAAACAAGTTGTATGCCTGTGACTAACTTCAAAAGGGATGGCAGAGGGCAATGCCTCCATGCGTGTAGAAAGTAGAGATCTAGAAATAGCTGGCGACTAATATTTAATGACTACAACTGAGAAGATATGGGGAAATGTGAATACTGATAGCCTCCTGGGGAAAATGTCACTTGAAAAACCGCTATTGGGAGTAATCTACCACATTGAACAAAATTAAATATATCCTACAGACCGAAATTTCCACTCTTCATTGAGTGACCCACAGAACCACTGATATAAGTTTTCCAAAAAATACATACAAAAATGTTTACTACAGCATAGTTTATAATAGAAAAAAATGAACACAACTTCAATGTCTTTCAATATTGGAAAAAATAAATTATGATATTTGTCATAAAGTAAAATCATATGTAGCAATCCAAATGAATAATATATATATATCAGTTAAAACGAATTACTGTCAGGATGAATATATTTAAATACATTTATTGGGTAAAAAAGGAAAGTTGCAAAAGAATACATACACAATGATATTACTTATGTGATTAAAAACCACATTGTAGAGAAATAATATAAAGAAATGGGCACATATTAACTTTACAATGCTTGTACCTGAGGAGATGTGGGGATTAATGTAATGTAGTGTTTTATTTCAATTAAAGTATCTGAAGAAGCTATGGCAAAATGTTAATATGCATTAAATCTGGATGGCAGATAACATAGATTTCTGTTATGTCTTTCTTGTTTTTATTTATATGCTCAAAATATTTTTAAATCAAAAAGATAAAAAATTACTACAGCTAGAGCGTGACTGTAAGCAGAGAGAAGTGTCATGGTGATAGTAAACGACACAAAAAAGTAGGCTGAGCTGAGAACAAGACAATTAGTTGGCTTCTTACAGCATAACAGGTACAAAAAGAAATGTGCCATGAAAAAGAATAAACCAACATTACTTGCTATACAGTCTGAAAGCAAAACTTTCGGAACTCAGCTTTCTGATTTATGGAGAGTTAATTGTGAATAAAACCCTCAAAATTAAAATCTAACTTTTCATGCCCATATACTATCTTTCTGTCTATTATCTATCTCAATAAAAATATGAGGTTGCAAGATACTGTGAAAAGGAGTTTATGAACTGACCCTGGTCCTGTTATTTACCAGCTTTTTGACATAAAGTAAATAACCTTAGTGAATCTGTTTCCTTATCTATAAAATGTGAGAGAAAATCCCTGTCCTATCTGTCCCTTGGGGCTGTTGTGAAGACCAAATGAGATATGTATGGTGATATTATTTGAACGGCCAAAGTGCTGTTAAACAAATAAATAGCAGCCCTAAATGTTGAGAAATATCAAAAGTTATTTAACTTGCCAGTTTTCTCTGTCATATGGGATTGTGTCTTTCTTGTTGCTCTATTGTCTGACTACCTTGTGGAATGAACCACTGTACCAGGGGTTTTTAGTACCTGGTTAATTTAGAGTTGTCTTTAGATGTCTCTTGTCTCCATTTTTCAGGTGCTTGCAGGACTATCAGAATTTATATTATATAAATAACATCTTTGGCTTAGGTAGATTTTGCCAATGGAGTTCTGGAACTGTCATTCAGTATAACGTGTATAGTAAAACATGTTTACTCATGATAAGTAACGAGTGTTGAACAATGAGAACACATGGACACAGGGAGGGGAGCACTACACACTGGGGTCAGTTGGGGGGAATAGGGGAGGGACGGTGGGGGGTGGGGAGCTGGGGAGAGATAGCAAGGGGAGAAATGCCAGATGTAGGTGATGGGGAGGAAGGTGGCAAATCACACTGCCACATGTGTACCTAGGCAACAATTTTGCATGTTCTTCACATGTACCCCAAAACCTAAAATGCAATAAAATAAATAAATGGGAAAAAAAATATTTTGGAGGAAAGGGCTATTTAGCTGATCTGATTAGACCAGATCATTCACCTAAACTACTGTTTTTCTTGTTTTCTATGGTATAAGATGACACATAAAGCAGTTGATAGACAAAAGATACAAGAATATTTTTAGGGGCACTTTTTTTAGGTCTTTCCCAAGCTGATCAGTTTTTCCTTTCAGCACTGACCTCACTGTTATTTTGGCATACCCTTAGGCTAAGTATCTGAAAATTGATAACTTTTACATTTACTGCTTCTCATTTCCTGTTCTGTGTTTCAGAGACACAAAATAACTTACATGCTTGAGATATGAACTATTTTTTGGTAGACTTTATTTACTTGATTTGGACATTGCTAAGGGCTGAATTTCTCTATGTCCTGGGATAGATTGTTCTGATCCATCTCCCTATAGTAATGTCATGCTAGAAAACAGTAAACTCTTAGCCAGCTCTCCCATTACCCCTATGCACATCTCAGCTCTTTCACCACTTCAAAGCCAGAAATTCACACCATCTCTTTTCCAAGGCTACACCAAAGCTTCTACGAATTGCTAATCATCTGTCTACTTTACCCCTTCTCTCATCTCAAACCATCAATCTCCAGTTTTTTCGAATTATTAACAATAAATAAATTTGTGCACAATATTCCTTATCTTACTGAGGTATCTATACTCATTCTTTAATGTGTAGCTCAAATGTCTGTTCTTATGTAAAGTCTTCTCTACCATTAAAACCAGTAGATTTTCTTCTCTTGTTCATTCTGACATATAAGTTTGAATGTATTCTAATTAAATCAAATATTTTATCTAAAATTTTCTTGCACCTCAAATGTTAGACTATGGGAACTTTTAGGGTAGGGATTGGTTTATTCTGCTTTGAGTCATTGGTACCTTTCACAGTACTCAATATAATTTATTTGAATTGTAATTGCCTTCATCAAGATTCTTAGAAGAAGAAAAACTTAAAGTTCTGACCAAAAAAAAAAAAAAAAAAAAAAGTATTTACTATCAGTCCTGCGAGGAAGAAAATGGAGTTTATATCTCCAAAAATTTTTAGGTTGGTTTTAATTTTCAGAGAAAAGAAAGATTTCCTTTCAGAATTTTTGCCAGATCAGTGAAGAGTTAATTCTATTCTAGTAGAAAGTATCTGCAAGTGTTATCTTTTTTTAAACTAAAGTCCAAAACTTAATCAGATTTTTGTAGATTTTACTGAATGCCCTTTTTCTGTTTCAGAATCTCATCAAGGATACTACACTGTCATTAGTTATCTTGTCTCCTTAGGATCCTCAGGTTCCTCTTGCCTGTGACTGTCTCAAATATTCCTTGTTTTAGATGACCTTAACAATTTTGAAAAGTAGAGGTCAGATATTTTCTAGAATTTCCCTTAATTTGGATTTTTCTGATGTTTTCTACATGAGTTAGACTAGGGTTATGGGTTATTTGGAGGAAGACTACAGAGGCAATGTGTCATTTTCATCACATCATATCAAGGATACACTAACAGCATGACTTGTAACTATGGGTGTTGATCTTCACCAGTTAAGTGAGGAAGCATTTGGCAGTTTTCTCCACTGTCAACGCACTCTTGTATTCCCTCTTTCCATGCCTTCCTCTTTGGAAGGAAGTCACCTTGCACAGCTTAAAGAGTGGTCATTCTCCCTCTACTTGAGGATAGAGTATCTGCATAAATGGTTTGAAATTCTTCTACGAAGGAGATTTGTCTTTTCTCATCCATTTATTTATTCAAATAGTGATTTATATTATTATGAACTCATGGATATTTAATTTCCATTTTGCATTATAAATCAATATCACTTTATTTTCTTGCTCAAATTGTTTCAGTTTTGGCCATTAGGATCTCTTTAAATTGACTCCAGTGTGTCTTTGATATGCCCCCTTCATTGTATTTTTTGTTAGTTTTGAATTGTTTTATTTAGCATGACCTTACTGTCTAACCCTACAAGATATTCCAGGCTTACCTTGTATATTTCCTAGTCCAATCCTAAAATTAGCTATTTTCCAAGGAGCCCTGGTACCCTTTATTGGAGAATAGTAGGGCACTATCTTTTCAGAAACAGTGGCATGATGATATAGCAGAGATCTTATGTGAAACATTTTGCACTTAGATGAATTCCGATAAGCTATATGCTACACTGTGTCACTGGATAAGAATTGTACGCAATCCATGTAGATCCTCATACAGCTCACCTGCAACACAAACAGCATAAAGAGATTCCTCTGTAAATTCTAAAAGACTTTCTAGTTTACCATTTTTTAATTCTTACACTAGTTGTTTTGAATCCTTCACACTTGCAATGAAGCCACAGACAATTAAACTTTGAGATAAAATATAACAGAAAAGGGAACTAACCTTATAAACAGATTGTTTAGCAAAACAATCTCCCAAGTAATAGTAACTATATAGTTTGCCAGTTTCATGGTGACTATACTTATGGTGACTAAATAACTCTGTGGCAATTATGATGCCAATTTTAGTTTTTAGATGTTATAGCTTTGTGCAAATTTTAGCTAAAAGGCAAAGATGATTATTTGAGTAATCTATTGCTCTATATAGTATTTATAGTGCAATTAAAATGTTCACTGCTATACTTATCAAAAGTAGCATAAATCTTATAAGACATTATGTTTTAAATACATGTTACTGCTAATTATTATGACATGACCTTTTCTATAAAGCTATACATTGGGACATAAAACATATGAAAGACAAAAGATTCCAAGATATTTTAGGGTCACTGATATTTTTTTCTTTTTTTTCTGTCAAAATTCTCCCCGACTAGTAAAGTTTTCCTTCCAGCAATGTTATAAAGCAATATGATAATCAACAAATGAAGGTTAAGTACTGTTCCCACTTTCTAATGCTTAAAATAAAATTAGCCAGATGACCTTTCCACAATTACATGAAGTTACAATATTTTTATCTTTAGCCTAAAAATATAGAGCCAAAAGGAAAACAAATATTGTACTTTGTGTAATCAGATGTTGAACCAGTCCCCCAGTGCTATTTATTTTCCATCGTTTCTTTCAGCCTTTGTCATTTCTCATTAGTATAGTTGCAGAGAAATCTCAAGTGCTTTTTTGACCTCACATATGCTTTATTTTCCAATAAGGAAAGCCACTGAACCTTCTGTCTGGAACCTTTAACATATTGTCTGAAGCATTTCCTAAAACAAATATGTCAACCAAGTAGCAAAATAAATTCCGGTAATATACAATATCTCCTGCAAAGTCACCATGAAGACAGTGCTGCCAATCCTTTGCAGGAAGTGGGGTTAGAGTGGAGGAGCACTTGACTTTCAAGAAATACTCTATGCAGAAGCAGTTGGATCAGGGTCACTTACAAGAAAGTATGGTGATCATTTTCTAATGCTTAAAACCAGTACTGTAGTTAGAACCAGATGACAATGGATCAGGCCACTAAAAATGATCATGTTACTTGATATGGTTTGCTCTGTGTCCCCACCAAAATCTCACCTCTAATTGTATTAATTCCCACATGTTGTGGGAATGACCTGATAGGAGGAAATTGAATCTTGGGGGCAGGTTTTTCCCATGCTGTTCTTGGGATAGGGAATAAGTCCCATAAGATCTGATGGTTTAATAAAGAGCTTCCTCACACAAGCTCTCTTCCCTGCTGCCATGTAAGAAGTGACTTTGCTCTTCATTTGCCTTCCCTCATGATTGTGAGGGCCCTCAGCCATGCGGAACTGTGAGTCTATTAAACCTCTTTCCTTTATAAATTACCCAGACTTTATGTGCTTATTAGCAGCATGAGAACAGACTAATACAGTAAATTGGTACTGGTAGAGTGGGGTGCTACTATAAGGATACCTGAAAATGTGGAAGCAACTTTGAAGCTGGGTAATAGGCAGAGGTTAGAACAGTTTGGCAGGCTCACAGGAATATAGGAAAATGTGGGAAAGTTTGGAAATCTTAGAGACTTGGAGGGTTCAGAAGACAGGAAGCTGCAAGAAAGTTTAAAACTTCCTAGAGACTTGCTGAATGGCTTTGACCAAAATGCAGATAGTGATATGGAACAATAAAATCCAGCCTGAGGTGCTCTCAGATGGGGATGAGGAAATTATTGGGGACTGGAATAAAGGCCACTCTTGCTATGCAAAGAGACTGGTGGCATTTTGCCCCTGCCCTAGAGATCTATGAAAATTCGAACTGAGAGAGGTGATTTGGGGTATCTGGCAGAATAAATTTCTGAGTGACAAAGCATTCAAGAGGTGACAGAGTATAAAAGTATGAAAAATTTGTAGTCTGATGATGCAGTAGAAAAGTAAAACCCATTTCCTGAAGAGAAATTAAAGCAGGCAGCAGAAATTTGCATAAGTAACAAGGAGCCAAATGCTAATCACCAAGACAACAACAAAAATATCTCCAGGGCATGTTAGAGGTCTTCATGGCAGCTCCTTCCATCACATGCCTGGAGGCCTATGAGGAAAAAATAGTTTCCTGGGCTGGACCCAGGGTGCCCCTCCTCTTTGCAGCCTCCGAACCTGGTGCCCTGCATCCCAGCTCTTTCAGCTCCAGCTGTGGCTCAATGTACAGCTCAGGCTGTTGCTTCAGAGAGTGAAAGCCCCAAGCCTTGGGAGCTTACATGTGGTGGGCCTGTGGGTTCACAGAAGCCAGTAATTGAAGTTTGAGAACCTCTACAGAGATTTCAGGGAATATATGGAAATGTCTGGATATCCAGGCAGAATTTTGCTGCAGAGGCAGTGTGCTCATAGAGAATCTCTGTTAGGGCAGTGTGGAAGGGAAATGTGGGGTGCCAGCCCCCACACAATGCCCTCACTAGGGCACTGCCTAGTGGAGTTGTGAAAGAGGGTCACCATCCTCCAGACCCCAGAGTTGTAGATCTACTTACAGCTCGCACTTTGCACCTGGAAAAGCTGCAGACACTCAGTACTGGCCTTGAAAGCAGCCGGAAGCGGGGCTGTATCCTGTAAAGCCACAGGGACAGATCTGCCCAAGACCGTGGGAACCCACATCTTGCAACCATTTGACCTGGATGTGAGACATGGAGTCAAAGGAGATCATTTTAGAGCTTTAAGATTTGACTGCCCCACTGGATTTCAAACTTGCATGGGGCCCACAGCCCCTTTGTTTTGGCCAATTTCTCTTATTTGGAAGGGCTCTATTTACCCAATACCTTTACCCCTATTATATCTAGGAAGTAACTAACTTGCCTTTGATTTTATAGGCTCATAGGTGGCAGCGACTTGCCTTGTCTCAAATGACACTTTGACTGTGAACTTTCGGATTAATGCTGAAATGACTTAAGACTTTGGGGGACTGTTGGGTAGGGAAGGCATGATTGGTTTTGAAATGTGAGGACATGAGATTTAGGAGGGGCCAGTTTGTAATGATATGGTTTGGCTCTGTATCCCAACCAAAATATCACCTCTAATTGTAATAATCCCCATGTGTTATGGGAGGGATCCAGTGGGAGATATTGAATCTTGGGGACAGCGTTTTTTAGGCTGTTCTCATGATAGTGAATAAGTCTCACAAGGTTTGATGGTTTTATAAAGGGGAGTTCCCCTGCACATGCTCTTTTGTCTGCCTCCATGTAAAATGTGCCTTTCTCCTTCTTGCCTTCCACAAGGATTGTGAGGCCTCCCCAGTCCTGTGGAATTGTGAGTCAATTTAACCTCTTTCCTTTACCCAGTTCCACATATGTGTTTATTAACAGCGTGAGAATAGACTAATACATTTCATCACTCAAGCATAGGCAGCGTGTCAGAGTGTTAAGGACGTAATTTCAGCTCAGGGTATGAATGTGATCTGTATAAACACTATCAATTGTCATGTGTGTGTTCATTTTTAGAGTGCTAGTAAATTATAGATATTTAAAATCTGGCTTTAGAAATGAGCTCTTGGTATATCTAAATATTACCGCATATTGTATATAATAATTTAAGACATATTACGATGTTAAGAAAGATTTCACCAGATTACTTTCCTTTTACCTAAATGTGTGTGTGTCTGTGAAGTCTTGAACAAAATAAACAAAACACATAAGATACTCTGTCCATTATTTTGTACCTAACAACTTTAGTAATTAAATGCAAATCAACTTCAAGTCAATTTAACCTTTTACCTGTTGAATTAAAGGAATGCTCCTTGAGCATATACTATGTGCTTCAATTTCTCCTGAATTGTGAAGAGATCAGATACAATATGATCTACACATTTACAATTTAGTTAATATTAAATATATATGTCCAGAAAAATACCGTATGAGGTATGACCTATTGCTAACTGCTTCCTCATATGTTTGAAAATACGAAGTTTTCACAGTGTTTTTGTATAAGTTTTGTATAATATTCTGGATTACTATAATGTAAATTGTGTACTGTTTTGGGGGTAAAGAGTGCCTATTGAATATTAGGTCATAAAATTTTTTCTCAGATTCTGTCCATAAAACTATAATCTTTGGAGCCAGGGACTTATACATCAGCAAGATACATGTGGGCAGGGAACTGCTATAGTGACAATGTCCCAGACCCTAGCATGGTATCTGACTCAAAGTAAGTACCCCATTAATGTTTTTTTGTAACAGTGCCTTTTATTTTCTAAAGGAGTCCATGCATATTGTTAAGATAACAAAGTAGTACCAACAGACATAACAACATATAGCTGGCCTTTGTCACAGCTCTGTCCATGCCGCATACCTCAGAGACTTTTGACTCTTTCTTCTGGTATTTACCTCTAGTTTTTCTAAAGAATAAGCATGTGCTGATATTTATGGACTTATTAATCTTTATTTTTTATTTTTTTGAATTTTTTATATTTTTAACTTTGGTAGGTACATAGTAGGTGTATATATTTATGAAATACATGAGCTGTTTTGATACTACTGGCAAGAATGTAGACAAAAGGGAACCGTTGTATGCTGTTGGTAGAAATATAAATTATTTTTTACTTTTACATAAATTAACAGTTTAAAATTTTGTATATATGGGGCACAAAGCAATGTTATGATTTATGAATACAATATAAAACAAGCCAAGCTAATTAGCATATCCAATACATCAAATCTTTTTTGTTTGTGTGATGAGAACATTTGAAATGTACTCTGTAAGAAAGCATAAAATGGCTGGGTGTAGTAGCTCACGCCTGTAATCCCAGCACTTTGGGAGGCTGAGGCTGGTGGATCACAAGGTCAGGTGTTCGAGACCAGCCTGACCAACATGTTGAAACCCCGTCTCAACTAAAAATACAAAACTTAGCCGGGTGTGATGGCATGTGCCTGTAATCCCAGCTACTCAGGAGGCTCAGGCAGTAGAATCACTGGAACCTGGAAGGTGGAGGTTGCAGTGAGCCATGATTGTGCCACTACACTCCAGCCTGTGTGACACAGAAAGACTCTGTCTCAAAAAAAAAAAAAAAAAAAAAAGAGCTTGAAATGCACAATACGCTATTATGAGCTATATTCATCACATTATGTAATAGATCCTAAAAGCCTTAATTCCTTAGGCCTAACTGAGACTTTGCACCTTTTTTGACCAATATGTCCCATTCTCCTCACTCCCCAGCCTCTGTAACCAGCATTATATTCTCTGCTTCTACTGGTTTTTAGATTCTACATATAAGTAAGATCATGTGGTAATTGTCTCTCTGTGCCTGGCTTATTTCATTTAGCATAATGTTCTCGAATTTCATTTATTTTGTCACAAATGACAGAGTTTTCTTGTTTTGTAAGGCTTAATAGTATTCAATTGTGTATATGTACCACATGTTCTTTATCCATTCTTCTGTTGATAGACACTTAGGTTGATTTCATTTCTTCACCATTTTGAGTAGTGCTGCAATGAATATTTCAGAATGTGCAGACATCTCTTAGACAAACTAATCTTTCTGGATTGCTACATGGTATGAGAGTTCTGTTATTAAAATTTAAAAAGTTCTGCACTTTTTCTCTAGTAACTGTACTGATTTACATTCTTACCATCCATTTACAAAGGTTCAATTATTGGCATAATCTGTACAATTCTTTGTTACAACTTCCACTCCTTCCCTTTATCTTCCCAAAATACTTATGTCAAAATTTTTCATTAAAGTAGCAGTTAATTATTACATTTTTGCAATGTAAATATTACTCATTGCTGAACTATGAAGTGCACAATTATTTTATTCCTTTTCATGTAGTATTTTGTGTTGTCTGATATAGAATATGCCTGATTCTTTTTTACTAGCTTAGTTTTCTATATACCTTTAACTAATTTTCCAAAATCACACACACATTTCTGTAACATTCCACTCAAAATTGTATTCAAATTCTTGAATAATGTTTGCCACTCTATCAGTTCCTCTTTTCTACTTTTTAGAAATTCTTCCTCATAACTCAATCTTACCATCCCTTGGGCTTCAATCTGTATTAGTTGCTCTATAAACCTGCAACAAAACTGTCATTCTGACACTTCCCTTCACCACCACCTGGGACTTCTCTCATCTCATACTTAGATTGGATGGCCTCTTTCCTAGATCTCATGTATTCCTATTGCCTAGTTTATTATCTTGTTGGGGTTAAGCCATATGCTCAGTGGAAGTAGGGAAGGTGAATTTCTAGAGATTTCGCAGCTCTAAAAATCTCTTAATTTATTGTACCTCTGAAAATCTCTTAATTTATAGGTTGACTGAGCCTGAAATTCTACTTCAGAGTCTTTCTTCCCACTTCTAGCTTTCAGTAGAGTAGGTGCGAGTTCTGATATTCAGATTTCTGGTTCTTATTACATTTTCTGACCATCTAGGCCATCCTTAGAAGACTTTAAAAAATATTTTTCATTATGGCTGTGTGGTAGGCTGAATAAAGCTCTCTAAAAGATGCCTACATCCTAATTCCTGGACCATGTAAGTGTTATCATATTAAATACATGGTAACAGGGACCAGCAAATGTGATTTAATTAAGAATATCAAGATTGGAAGATTATTCTTGATTATCTAGGAGGGTCAGATATAATTACAAGATTCTTAGAGGGAATTAGAGGGATTTTTTTTTTGTTTAATTTAGCTTAATTTTTTAAAAAATTCTTTTTTGTAGAGATGGAGGTCTTACTATTTTGTCCGGGCTTGTCTTGATGATGATCTTGAACTCCTGGCCCCAAGTGATTCACCCACCTTGGCCTCCCAAAGTGCTGGGATTCCAGTTGTGAGCTGCCACCCCCAGTCAAAGAGATTTTACTACAGAAATAGGAGGTGTGACTATAGAAGCAAGAAGTTAGAGTTAAGGAAGAAAAGGGTCATGAGCAAAGGAGTGCAATCAGCATCCAGAAGCTAGAAAAGCTATAGAAACAAATTTCCTCTGAGAGACTCCAGAAGGAACAAGTCCTGCCAATATCTTGAACTTAGCCCAGTGTAACTGATTGCAATTTCTTCACGCCAGAGAATAGTTTTTGTCGTTTTAAGCCATCAATTTGTGAAACTTTGTTACAATTAAAATAGGAAACCAATAGAAATAGTGATCTAAAATTCCTCAATGTGCCTATCTGTAAGCCTTTTGCATTTGCCGCTTTCAATCTGAAAATGCAAGCCCTTCAGTTCTAGGAAATATTCTCAATTATACATTTGACAATTTCCACTCCCTGTTTGTTTGTTTTTTTTCACCTCTCTAGTTTTATTAGGAAGATACTGTGGCTCACAAATTCATCTTTTAATTTTCTTATCTTTTCTCTCTTTTTACCCAGGCTTATATTTTTATTGTACTTTTTGGCAAAAAAGTTGAATTTTATTGTCTTATATTTTGAAGAAATTTTCAATTTATACACACATACACACATACAGACACACACACACACACACACACAAATTGACATACATGGAAATACATTCCTAAGAGTTCTAGTTTCATGAATGATTTATAAAATATCTTCTCCTGTTTCTCTGAGAATAATATTAATAGCTTGCTTTGTTTACCTTTGAAATGTTTTGTTTTGAAGTCCTTTTCTTTGTCTCTTTTATGTGAGATACTTTAATTTTATACTTAAAATAATTATTAAAACATGGATTGGGAGCTCTGTGGGCATGGCCAAGTTTTGCTGAATGGTGTATTTTATTCTAGGATGATCATATGTGAACTTTGCTCTTTATTTAAAGGGTACCCCGAAGTCAATATCTGTAGTGATCCTGTCCTTCCGGGAAGGGTGTGTAAGTTGAAGAGAAGAACAGGATGTGTGAGGAGTTTGACTTTGTTGTATACAAAATTTCATGCAATTCTCCTACTTTCAGCTCTGTTCCTTATATCACCTTCTGCCGTAGCTGTTGCCACTAAATCTGAGCATCTCAGCGTTCTGCAGTCAGATTGACTCACTTCTTGCTGCTGCTCTTTCTTGTCTGGAGACATTTCAATTTCAGTTCCCTGATCTTCACTAAATCACTAACCACTTTGCTATCAATCTTTAAAAAATATAGTGACATCTTTATCTGTTGTCTCCTTTACCGTGTTCTTTGTCTTTGTGAATCTGTACTATTTCCATTTGTGTGTACCATAATTTTAGTGAAATTTCAAGGAGTGGAAACAAACACAAGAACTCAGTCTGCTATGACTAACTGAATGTTGTACAATGAATATTTGATGAATGAATAGCATATCAGTAAATGGTGACATGATTAAATATTATGAAGATATACAGCTGATAATTGACTGTGGTTCATAATGTCCTTCATGCATATTAAATTTTTATTTCTTAAACAGTAGAAGACAGTTAATGGTATCAAGGAAGTATTATATGTCATTATGTAATTGTAAATTGCTCCTTCAAAGAAAATTTCAGTCATACACATTTGCTGGTGAAGCAAAGTTAATAAAATATATTTATTACTCTTTTTATTTAAATGGATACCTTATGAGGGAAAGAAGGTAGGTATTAGTAACTCCATTTTAGAGACAAGTAATCAGAATCCAAGAGTTACAGCAGTCTGTAAAATGTTGCATATTAAGGCAGTGGCAGGTCTAGACATTGAAACCAAGTATTCTGACTCTTGGTTAATTTTTTTTCCTCTCAATACACCCTGAGACCACTCAGAAGACCAGATCTGACTGAAACTACTTTATTTGCATGATTGTAAGTATTCCCCAAAGGAAATAAGACATGTATTAATAAGCCAGAATAGTGTAAAGAATGGAGACAATTTTATTTGAAGGAAAAGCTTAATGATTTTTTATTTTTACCTAATGCAAATTGGCTAATTATAATTTTTATTAAAATATTAATATTGCAATTAAGCTTTGCTACACTGCTGCACCTATACTTACAACAATTAATATTAAAAGACATGAAAAGGAAGGTATAAATGTTGTTCCACAATTGCCACATTATTCTGTGATTAAAATGAAATACGTATTCAGGCAAAGTCATATAATATTTAGTGTTTCTGATAAGAACTATTTGGATCAAATGAGTTAGTAATATGCTATTTAAACATCTTTTCTCTATATATTTTTCATGGATTTTTTCTGGTTACTAATATCATTTGAGAACTATTATTTATTTCATCATACGGTGGTATATGGCTTTAAAATAGGAAGTGATGTGGCGTACTCTGAATATTAGCATACTTCATTTGCATAATGGGATAACTGAGTGTCCCAAGGCTGGTAACTATAGTCATTTACTTACCTTGCTACTCAAAAGTTTCTAGACAAATATGATAGAGGTGCAGAAGGGAGAGAAGATTATGATATGAAAGCACAATAGGGTACATTCTTTGGGAACTGAGAAATATTTGCATTTATTAAAAGAGATACCCCAGAGTCATGGAACAAAGCAAAAATGTAGTTTTAGCCTGTAAGAATGAGGATGCAATGGAATTAATATCCCTATAGTTTAAACATTTTTTAATTTATAAACTTTTTTATTGCTACTATGAGTTACTACAGTCATTGGCTTATTTTATTCACTCATTCTTTTAGCAAATATTTCTCGAACATTTGTTATATGCTAGGCAGCATTATAGGCATTAGGGATATGGTGCTATAAAATGGACATGGACCCTGTTCTCATGAATGTCACATAGTAGGAAAACTTATGAGAAACAAGTACATTATTTAAACATATAAACTCAGAGGATGTTAAACTCTATGATAATAATAAATCAGAGTAAGACAATATTGAGTACTACTGAGGGGAGGAGCTAGTAGGATAATCTGGGAAGATCTATGAGGCAACGAATGACATTTGAGCAGAACTGAATGATGAGAAGTTATCAATCATGTGAAAATCTTGGAGAAGGATTATCCATGAAGGAAGACTGTATACAAAGGCCCTAAGGTAGGAGTAAACTTGGTATGTGTGGAGAACGTTAAGAAAGCCATGGTGGCTAGAGTGGAGTGAGTGAGGGCTACAGTAGGAGATGATGTCAGATTAGGGAGTTAGGGACCAGGCTGTATGGGAATATGTAGGTCATAGTCAGGGCTTGGAATTTTATTCTATGACATTAGAGAACTTTGAGTAAAGAAATGGATTAACTTTTTGAAATGATAATTTTGATATCTGTATTAAGAGAGCAAAATAAAAGTATGGAGATAAGTTAGGTAGCTTCTGTAGTACTCCAAGTAAGAGATAAAAATTGTTCAGGCCAGGGTAACAGTGATGCACATGGTGAGAAAAGGGCGAATTAGTAATGAAGTTGAAGGTAGAGCTGACAAAATTTCCTATTGTTTGTTTGCTTTAAGATTTGGGGGCACACAGGAAAGGAGGCATTATGTGATGACTAAGAACAAAGTAAATAAAACTGATTTATTTTCTAAGTTTAGTCTAGTTGCTAGGTGAGCATTTGAAAGAAGTGGAGAAAACTTATCTGTACTTTATCAAGTCATTAAATAGGCCTGTCATCATCTTATAAATAAGATGAAGATATCCAATCTGAGAGCTTATACAATTGGCTACTTGCTGGAAAATAACTGGAAAGTTAGTGGAACATAAATTATTAAAAATGCAATGGCACCATGGGGCAAGGTTTTTAGTGGCATGATGTAGGACATTAATCTTGGTCTGGTCATGGTTAGTGATGTTATCAGTGACTTAAATGAAGATAAAATAATGTTGCTGGTTTTTATGGATGACAAGTAAAGTGGGATTACACTAGATGAAAAACTTATAGTTTTCTCTTTCTTTTATTTTTTGTGTCAGAGTCTTGCTCTGTCACCAGGCGTCAGGCTGGAGTGCAGTGGCGCAATCTCGGCTCACTGCAATCTCCACCTCCTGGGTTTGAGTAATTCTCCTGCCTCAGCCTCCCGAGTAGCTAGGACTGCAGGTGCGTGCCACCACACCCAGCTAATTTTTGTATTTTTTAGTAGAGATGGGGGGTTTCACCATGTTGGCCAGGATGGTCTTGATCTCTTGACCTCGTGATCCACCTGCCTCGGCCTCCCAAAGTGCTGGGATTACAGGTGTGAGCCACCACACCTGGCCACTCTCTTTCTTTTTATGAAGAGTTTTATGCTGAATTATGTACCTACATGTAGTTATCCTTTACTCTATGCATTCTTGGTGTTCCGTGTTGTGTTTAGAAAGCTCATCAGTATATTTTTTTTTAAACCACACATTGTTTTCTAGCATTTTATTAGTTGTATCCTAGTATAAGTAGTGACATAATAATTCATTTTATTTTCTCCTTAAATAATTAGTCACTTCTACCAATACCATTATTAAGAAATTCCTTTCCCTCACTGATTTGAAATGCCACTATCAACATAATCTAAATTCTGATATGTAAATAAAGTTACATATATGCCTCATTGATTTATGCTGTTCTATTGCTCTGCCTATTCCTGTGTGTACACTCATTATTTTAAATTTTTATTTGTATATCACAATTTTATTTTTTTCTTTTTATTATTTCAACAGGTTTTTGGGAAACAGGTGGTGTTTGGTTACATTAAAAATTCTTTAGTGGTGATTTCTGAGGTTTTGGTGCACTAATCACCTGGGCAGTATACACTCTACCCAATGTTTCGTCTTATGCCTCACCCACCTCCCACCCTTTCTCCTGAGTCCCCAAAGTCTACTGTATTATTCTTAGGCCTTTGCATCCTCATAGCTTAGCTCCCACATGTAAGAGAGAACATATAATGTTTCGTTTTCCAATTTCTGAGTTACTTCACTTAGAATAATAGCCTCCAATTCCATCCAGGTTGTTATGAAAGCCTTTATATTGTTCCTTTTTATGGCTGACTAGCATTTGATGGCATATATATATATATATATATATATACACACACCACATATTCTTTATCCACTCATTGATTGTTCAGCATCTGGGCTGGTTCTATATTTTTGCAATTGTGAACTGTGTGGCTATAAATATGCATATGCAAGTATTTTTTTTTTGTATAATTTTAACCATGTGTTTTTTTTAGGTCCTGTGAGATATATGCTTTAAGGAGGTTTGATTTTCATGAATTTTGATTATTTTTTCAAGAATTAGAGATCCTTTTAGCAGTTCTTGTAGTGCTGGCTAGATAGTAGTAAATCCTCTCTTTTTTGTTTGAGATGGAGTTTTACTCTTTTTGCCCAGGCTGGAGTGCAATGGCATGATCTCCACTCACTGCAACCTTCGCTTCCCGGGTTCAAGTGATTCTCCTGCCTCAGCCTCCTGAGTAGCTGGGGTTACAGGCATGCACCACCATGCCTGGCTAATTTTTTTTATTTTTATTTTTAGTAGAGACAGGGTTTCACTGTATTGGTCAGGCTTCTCTCAAACTCCTGATGTCAGGTGATCCAACCCACCCCTGCCTCTCAAAGTGCTGGGATTACAGGTATATGCCACCGTGCCCAGTCCAAGACTGTCTTTCCTTCATTTGTGAAGCTTAGTTTATGCTGGATAAAAAATTCTTGGCTGATAATTGTTTTGTTTAAGGAGGCTAATGATAAGACCCCAATAAACTCTAGCTTGTAATGTTTCTGCTTAGAAATCTGCTATTAAATACAGATTTTCCTTTATATGTTACCCGATATTTTTGCCTCACAACTCTTAAGATTCTGTCTTCATCTTGATTTTAGGTAACCTGATGACTGCGTGCCTAAGCAGTGATCTTTTTGTGATGAGTTTCCCAGGTATTCTTTGAGCTTCTTATATTTGGATGTCTAGATCTCTAGAAAGGCCAGGGAAGTATTCCTCAATTATTCCCTTAATATGCTTTCCAAACTTTTAGATTTCTCTTCTTCCTTGGGAACACCAATTATTCTTAGGTTTGATCATTTAATGTAATCCCAAAATTCTTGGAGGCCTTGTTCATTTTTTAAATTCTTTTGTCATATTGAGTTGATTTGAAAGTCTTATCTCTTCAAGCTCTCAAGTTATTTCTTCCATTTGTTCAATTCTGTCGCTGAGACTTTCCAGTTTATTTTGCATTTTTCTAAGTGTGTCCTTCATTTCCAGAATTTGTGATTGATTTTCATTATGTTATCTATTCCTCTGGAGATTTTTCTGTCCATATTCTCTAACGTTTTATAAATTTTTTTAAGTTGGTATTCACCTTTCTCTTGTGCCTCCTTGAATAGCATAAATAATTGACCTTCTGAATTATTTTTTTGGCAATTCCGAGATTTCTTCTTGGTTTGGATCCATTGCTGGTGAACTAGTGTGATTTGTTGGTTTGTAAAAGAAACTTCTTTTGATATATTAACAGAATTGTTTTTCAGGTTCCTTGTCATTTGGGTAGACTATGCCAAAGGGAAGATCTAGGACTCGAGGGCTGCTGTTCAGATTCTTTTGTCCCAAAGAGTGCTCCCTCGATATGGTGCTCTCCCCATTCCCTTAGTAATGTAGCTTTCTGTGAGCCAAACTGCAATGATTATTTCTGTTGTGGGTCTAGCCTCCAAGTGAAGCTACAGGTCTCTGGACTGGTACTGGGGAGTGTCCTGTGATGTGATCCATCTTCAGATCTCTAATCATGGATACCAGCACCTGCTCTGGCAGAGGTAGCAGGGGGTGAAGTGGACTCTGTAGAGGTCTTTGGGTATAGTTTTGTTTAGTGTGCTGGTTTTGTGTTGGTTGGTCTCCAGCCAGCAGGTGGCACTTTCAAGAAAGCATCAGCTATGATAGCAAAGGGAGGATATAAGCTTGCCCTAGGGCCTCCTGGATAAATATTTGGGTTTCTCAGGCGGTGGGCAAGGCTGTAAAGCTCCCAAGAGATTATGTTCTTTGTGTTCGGCTACCAGGGTGGGTAGGGAAAGACCATCAGGTGGAGGCAGGGTTCGGCATGTCTGTTCTCAGACTCTTTTTGGGTGGGGCTTGCTGTGTCTGCTGTGGAGGGGGGGGACTGGTTCTCAGGAGTTATATTCTGAGGGGATTATGGATGCTTCTGCTGCATCATACAGGTCACCAGGGAAGTGGGATAAAGTCAGCAGTGACAGGCCTCACTCACCTCCTACACAGCCTGAATAGCTCCTCACTCCCACTGAGCTTGCGCCTCCAACAGCACCAAGTTTTTGCAGATACCTGCTGAGCAGGGCCGAGAACGTGCCCTAGGCTACAAGCATCCCTGTTGAGAAAGAAGCAGGGCATTCAGATTTCATGCCTCCCTACCTGCTATGGTTTCTGTACTCATATCTGTACCCCCCACTTACTCCCTATACAGGATTCTGTCCAGGAAACTGTGTTCGGTCAAAATTATTAAAAAGTTGAGCTACAAGTTTCTTTCTTCCTCTGGTCTTTCTCCAATTCCACTGGCAGCCCTCCCTAGGGACTCCTATGAGCCAAGTCAGGAATGGCTTCCCTGGGAACCGAGAGTGCCCACAGGGCTCTTTCCATTGCTTCCTCTACCCCTATGTTTTGCTCAGTTCTCTAAATTCATCTCAGCTCCAGGTAAGGTCAAATCTTTCTCCCATGATGTAAACTTTCAGGTTTTGCAGTGAAGATGTGTGTTTGAGATAGACTTTCCCCCTTCAAACTTGGGCACTCGCTGTTTTTTGGCTGTCTTATGGAGCCTTCAGTGGAAAGCCACTTCCTCGTAAGGATCTGTGGATTCTCTCGGCTTTCCTGGTATGTTCCTGCAGTAGTTCTTGTAACAAAAGTTTACAATGTGAGTCTATACAGCTGGTAAAGAGACTTATACATTCTAAGGAATTTGACAGTATGAAATCATTGACAGATTTAAAGCCAGGGAATGACACAATCAGACATCTGTTTAGAAAGATGATTCCCGTGGCAGAGTAGAGGATAGAGATTGACTGAAGAATGAAAAAATTGCAGAATAAAAGTTCTGTCAGTGTGTGTGCATGTGTGTGTTCCATTTTTTAAAAATTATTCTTAGGAAACAACTATTTTACGTATATAGTCATTAAGTGACTTTGGATGTTTTGTTTTCTGTCTTTGCCTATAGAATTATCATTCTCTTTTCAGAAGATAGTGCTTTTTTGACATTAGAAAGACGTTTTAAAAATGTGTGCTAACTTGATGACCCATAAAAGTAAAAACAAGATCATGCCCTTTGCAGGGACATGGCTGGAGTTGGAGGCCATTATCCTTGGCAAACTAACACAGAAACAGAAAACCAAATACTTCATGTTCTCAGTCATACATGGGAGCTAAATGATGATAACACATGGACACATAAAAGGAAACAACATACACTGGAGCTTATTGGAGGGTGGGAGGAAAGAGATGATTGGAAAAGTAGCTAATGAGTACTAGGCTTAATACCTGGGTGACAAAATAATCTGTACAACAAACCCCCAAGACACAAGTTTACCTACATAACGAACCTACACATATACTCATATGTACCCATGAACTTAAAAGTTTAAAAAAGCAAGACTCTTTGGCAAAGTAGAATATACTCTTTTTTTGTCCCAAATTGTCTTTTGCTCAAACGGTGTGTCAGAGAAATTCTTCTGGGATTTTTATAGCATGGTGGGCTATTGCCTCAATAGTGGTCTGGAGGAAACATACTTGAACAGAAAATTTGAAATGCTTTTCAAAAGGGGATGCTTTTTTATAGCGAAATGTCACATCACAAACTGGCTTTTTATCTTCATATTCCCAGAGTAGCAATGTTGAAAATATTTTTTTTCAAAGTCTCTAATGTGGAAAGCAAGAAGACAATTATCAATTAGGATAGGAGCTGTAAATTACATTTTGAAAAACTCTCAGAACATGAGTTTTATTTCAGAGGAGATTTATAACATCTGCCTTTATTGCCATTTCAACAATGCTTATTTTAGTTTCATGACTACAGTATTTAATTAAAATGGTTTATTCTAACACCTCAGAAAACAGCATTAATACTTTAGTTTCAAAAATGTTTTTTTCATTATATTTTTGAATGAACAAATAATGGTATATACTTACGTGGTATAAGGTGATATTTTTATCTGTATACATTGAAAAAAGAGTCAATAAGGCTAATAATGTGTCATTTATCACACTAACCTCATTTTTTGTGATGAAAATATTAAAAATATGTTATTCTAGCAATTTTGAAATCAACATTTTAGTTAACCATGGTCTCTCCCATTGAGTGTGAGCCAAACTTATTGACTCACTTGTAACAAACAAAATAGGGCAGAAGTTATAGTATGTTACGTCTGAGGCTAATTTATGAAAATATTGTGACTTTTGACTTAGTTGATTTATCTCCATGCAGTGCAGTAGATTTACCTTACTGCTGCAGTCAAACTGAGAGTTTGCACTTTTTGATTAACAGCTTCCCTTTCCCTAATTCTCTCCATTCCCCACTCCTCAGCAACTGGAAACCACTTTTCTGCTTTCTGTTTCCATAAGATCTACTTTTTTAGGTTCTACATATAAGTTCATTGGTGTGGTTTGGCTCTATGTCTCCATCCAAATCTCATTTCAAACTGTAATCCCCACATGTTGAGGGAGGGACCTGGTGGGAGGTGACTAGATCATGGGGGCAGTTTCCCCCATGCTGTTCTCCTGATAGTCAGTATGTTCTCATGAGATCTGATGGTTTAAAAGTGTGATACTTCCCTCCTCTTGCACTCTTTCCTGGTGCCATGTAAGATATGCCTTACTTCCCCTTTGCTTTCTGACATGATTGTAATTTTCCTGAAGCCACCTGCAGCCATGCAGAAATATGCTTCAATTAAACATCTTTCCTTTAAAAATTACCCAGTCTCAGGTAGTTCTTTATAGCGGTGTGAAAACAGACTAACGCAGAAAATTGGTACTGGAGTTTGGGGCACTGCTATAAAGATACCTGAAAATGTGGAAGGAACTTTGGAATGGGGTAATGGGCAGAGGTTGGAACAGTTTGGAGGGTTCAGAAGAATACAGGGAGAAGTGGGAAAGCTTGGATTTTCCTAGAGACTTGTTGGATGGTTTTGACCAAAACGATAATAATGATATGGACAATGACATCCAGGCTGAGGTGGTCTCAGATGGAGATGAGGAACTAATTGAGAACTGGGTTAAAGGTCACACTTGCTAAGCTTTAGCAAAGAGACTGGTGGCATTTGGCCCCTTCCTTGAAGATCTGTGGAACTTTGAACTTGCGAGAGATGATTTATGATATATGGCAGAAGAAATTTCTTTTACTTTTTTATTTTACTTTAAGTTCTGGGATACATGTGTAGAATGTGCAGATTTGTTACATAGGTATATATGTGCCATAGTGGTTTGCTGCAACTGTCAATCTGCCTTCTAGGCTTTAAGCCCAGAATGCATTAGGTATTTGTCCTACTGCTCTCCCTCCCTTTGCCCCCCATTCCCCTACAGGCCCCATGTGTGATGTTCTCCTCCCTGTGTCCATGTGTTCTCATTGTTCAACTCCCACTTATGAGTGAGAACATGCAGTGTTTGGTTTTCTGTTCTTGTGTTAGTTTGCTAAGAATGATAGCTTCGAGCTTCATCCATGTCCCTGTAAAGGAAAGGAACACATTCTTTTTCATGGCTGCATAGTATTCCATGGTGTATATGTGGCACATTTTCTTTATCCAGTCTAATATTGATGGGTATGTGGGTTGGTTCCAAGTCTTTGCTATTGTAAACAGGGCAACAATGAACATATGTGTGTATGTCTCTTTATAGCAGAATGATTTATAATCTGTTCATATCCTTTGCCCACATGTTGATGGGTTGTTTGTTTTTTTCTGGTTAACTTGTTTAAATTCCTTGTAGATTCTGGATATTAGACCTTTGTCAGATGGGTAGATTGAAAAAAATTTCTCCCATTCTGTAGGTTGCCCCTTCACTCTGATGATACTGTCTTGCTATGCAGAGCTTTTTAGTTTAATTAGATCCCATTTGTCAATTTTGGCTTTTGTTGCAATTGCTTTTGTTGTTTTAGTAATTAAATCTTTGCCCATACCTATGTCCTGAATGGTATTGCCTAGGTTTTCTTCTAGGGCTTTTTATGATTTGAAGTTTTACATTTAAGCCTTTAATCCATCTTGAGTTAATTTTTGTGTAAAGTGTAAGGAAGGAATCCGGTTTCTGTTTTCTGAATATGGCTAGCCAGTTTTCCCAGCACCATTTCTTAAATAGGTAAGCAGCAAAATGTTTAAGATTTGACCTGGCTTTCTCTGAGTGTATACAGTCATAGGCATTCACAAAGCGATGAGGTAAAACTGAAACTTATGTTTGAAAGGGAAGCAGAGCATAAAAGTTGGAAAAATTCACAGCCTGACCATGTGGTAGAAAAGAAAAACCCATTTTTCTGGGAAATAATTTCAGCCTGCTGCAGAAATTTGCATAAGTCAGGACAAGCTGAATGTTAATAGCCAAGACAATGGGGAAATTATCTCCCAGGCATTTCAGAGGTCTTCACAGCAGCTCCTCCCATCACAGGCCCAGAGGCCTAGTTGGAGAAAATGTTTTCCTCAGCTAGACCCAAGGCCCCACTGTTCTATGCAGGCTTGGGACATGGTGCTCTGTGTCCCAGTCACTCCAGCTACAGCCATGACTTATAGGGGGTAAGGTACAGGTCAGGCCCTTGCTTCAGGTGCAAGCCCCAAGCCTTGGTGGGGGCTTGTATCTTGGAAGTAGCTAACTTGTTTTTCATTTTACAGGCTCATTGGTGGCAAGAGCTTGCCTTGTCTCAGATGAGACTTTGGACTTGCACTTTCGAGTTAATGAATAAGTTAAGACTTTGAGGGACTGCTAAGAAGCCATGATCAGTTTGAAATGTGAGAAGGACCTGAGATTTGAGAGGGTCCAGGGACAGAATAATATGGTTTGGCTCTGTGTACCCACCCAAATCTCTTGAATTATAATCCACAAATGTTGGGGGAAGGGCCTGGTGTGAAATGATTGGATCATTGGGGCATTTTTCCCCATGTTATTCCCATGAGAGTAAGTTCTCATGAGATCTGATTATTTAAACGTGTGACACATCCTCCATCTCTCTCTCTCTGTCTCCTGCCACCATTTAAGAGTCCCTTGCTTCCCCTTAGCATTCTGACATGATTGCAAGTTTCCTGAGGTCTCCCCATCCATGCAGAACTTTGAGTCAATTAAACCTTTTTAGTTTATAAATTATCCAGTCTCAAGTATGAAAACAGACTAATACAATTGTGCCTGGCTTATTTCACTTAGCATAATGTCCTCTAGTTTCATTCATGCCATTGTAAATGATAAAATTTTTCTTATTTTTAATCCTGAAGAGTACTCCATTGTGTAAATATACCACATGTTCTTTATCCATTCATCTGTTGATGGACAATTAGGTTGATTACATAACTTGACTATTGTGAAAAAAAAAAAAAAAAAAAAAAAAAAACCTGAAATAAGCATAGGAGTGCACACATCTCTTTAGGATATTGACTTTAATTCCTTTGGATACATACCCTGAAGTGGGATTGCTCTATGATATGGTAATTCTACTTTTAATCTTTTGAGGAATCTCCATACTATTTTCCAAAATCTCTGCACTATTTTACATTCCTACTAACAGTTTACAAGGGTTCCCTTTTCTCCACATCCTCACAAACACTTGTTATTACTTGTCCTTTTTGTCATAGCCATTCTGACAGTTGTGAGGTGATATCTCATGGCTTTGATTTTAATTTCTCTGATGAATAGAGATGTTTAGCATGTTTTCATGCATCATTTCTGTCTTTTGAGAAATGTCCGCTCACATCCTTTGCCAATTTTCTAATCAGTTTTTGTTTTCTTGCCATTGCATTGAGTTCCTTATGTATTTTAGATATTATCTCTTTCTCAGATGTATAATCTGCATATATTTTCTCCCAGTCCATAGGTTTTCACTGTTAATTATTTACTTTGTTGTACAGAGCTTTTTGGTTTGCTACAATTCCCTTTGTTTGTTTTTGCTTTGGTTACCTGTGCTTTTGGGGTCTTATCCAAAAAATACTTACTGAGTCCAATGTCATGAAGAATTTTCCCTGCTTTCTCATAGTAGCTTTACAGCAGTTTCAAGTTGTATATAAATTTTTAAAAATAATTTTGTAAGATTTTTTTTGAAAATTACTAATATACAGTTTCTAAGATATATCCCCAGTGACTCCATCCTCCTAGCATTAATTTTCCTGTGTAATACTCTCCTGTTGTGTATGGGCTAGACTCATTGATTCACTTCTAACAAATAAAATATGGTATATGTTATGGTATGTCACTTCTGACGTTAAGTTATTTAAATACTATGACTTCTGACTTAGTTGATTTATCTCACTGTCTTGGATCAGTTACCCTCAGGGAAGCCAGTTGCCTTGTTGTGGTCTAGCCCTTCAGAAAGGTTTATAGTTTCAAACAATTAAGTACTGCCAATAATCACGTGAATGAGCTTAGAAATATCTTACCTCTTTCCCTGGTCAAACTTTTATATAAGGTACTCAATCCCAGCTAACAGCTTGGCTGCAACCTCATGGAATACTTTGAATCATAAGCACCCAGTTGTCGCCAGATTTTTGGACCACAGAAACTTTAAGATTTTTTTTTCTCAACCTGTTAAATTTTGGAATAATTTGTTACATAGCAGTAGATAACTAAAACCTTGATCTTAAGATGGCTGTCAATTATTTTACTGTCTTTTTTTAAACTGCCATTTTCTCTGCATCACATATAGAGAAAGTGGGATACACTGCTTCATACTTAAATTTGATTATGAAAGATACCAAATAATAGAAAATATTTCCTCCATTATTGTAATAAATAATAAAATCACATTTTAATAAGAAAATAACAGTAAAATAACATTGATAGAAATCCAAAAATATATTTTTCTCTACCATACTTCTATGACAAAGGCAAATCTATTCATGAATCATATTCTTGGCCTCTCCTTTTCTCATAAGAAAGGGACTATTAGTGCTCACTGATAACCATCTTCACGTTTTCATTTTGAAGTCTCCTTTGCAATTAGATTGGCCATGTGACTCATTCTGGTCATTAGAATGAGTGGAAGTCATAAGTGTCACATACAGGCCAAAGTTGATGGGCCTGGTGTGGCTTCCCCACATACTACCACAATCTCCCACTTGCTATTTGATGCCAAGGCGATCATAAGCCCCAGGATGGAAGCAGCTTGAGGTCCTATATAACTGCATATCAGAAAACTGGTCTGAGAGCAGATCATATTTGTTACCAACATTCCAACATTGCCTCTTCTATCTTGACTAACCTACCCCTTTCCCATCCTCCACCCTAGTCTCTTAAAAATAAAGAGTCTTTTGTTATTCTACCAAATAAATTGTCTAAGCATTTGTTGTAGCTGATAGAAGTAATATGCTTGAGCTATTAAATTGTGGCCAGTAAAGAAAAGCTAGAATTATCTGGAATTATTTTCTTAAGAGCACAAGGTCTAAAATAGGAAAGAAGGCAGAGAAGACACAAACAAGAAAAACAGATGTAGGTTGCTTGGTTGGTTGCTTGGTTTTGGTTTAGTTAGGATCGTTTGCTTTTCCTGTGCAAAACAAAAGAATAGTGAACATTAAACATTAATTAGTGATAGGACAGATGTCTGAAGATTTTTAGAACATTGTTCTGAATGGTATGCAGTATAATTCCCTGTCACTTCTTTTAGGGTTTCAGTAAATATTCTCTTTGTTTTCTAGTATTCCTTTAGATAGCAAAATAATATAGCTTTTGAATTAGAAAATAATTTGGTTACACTATTAATGTTTTATTGATGACCCACTGTGCTTCAAATATTATGCCAGGAGCTACAAAATCGAAACTAAGCAAGACAGATGTAGTTTTTGGAACAGACATGCCCTCATCCTCTAGAAGTTTATAGTCTCAAGGAGGACAAAAATTAAATAATTACAGTAAAATGTGATAAGTGCTATGGTAAGCGAAGAAGATACTAAGGACACGTAAAGGATGGGCTGGGAGGCAAGACTTCTAAGGGGAAAAGACAGGTAAGCTGGAACCAGAAATGTATGTAGGAGCTTTCCAGGCAAAGTGTGAAGGGAGTAGAGTAGAAGGCTCAGGGGAAATGTTTTTGCCTGGCGCACAGGAGCTCTTCATGGAACAATTATTTTAGTTTCTTCCTGCAGGCTTTCTATAGAGCTCAGCCTAGAGTTTATGGAGCCAGGATGAGAGACCAATGTAGGTTTTTATGATATCCTTCTTGGGAACTTGTCCCTTTTCAAAATTTCTAGGCAAATATATCTTCAGAAAGCCCTCTTGAGTATACATAATTCAACTGACTCATTCAAAGAGACACCAAATCTTTAATTCTCAGCACACTGACACAAGAACAGAAAACCAAATACCACATGTTCTTACTCATGAGTGGGTGCCGAACAGTGAGAACACATGGATATGGGAATATCACACACCGGGGCCTGTCGAGGGTTTGGGGGGCTACAGGAGGGATAGCAGAGGGTGGGGAGATTGGGGAGGGATAACATTAGGAGAAATACCTAATGTAGATGACAGGGGAATGGATGCAGCAAACCACCAGGGCATGTGTATACCTGTGTAACAAACCAGCACAATCTGCACATGTACCTCAGAACTTAAAGTATAAAAAAAAAAATAAAAATAAAAAACAAAGAGACATGAAATAATATCTACCCTACCACCTCCTTAGACATTTTTAAATTCCTACAGTGGGCTAAATGTAGCTTCAAACTGGTACTATCTCACACATAGAGTATTCGTTCATAACATACCCTGTAATCTTCATACACGTAAATCAATAAGATGATTCTTGTAAGTCGAGAGAAGCCAAATGTTAATAGCCATTACAATGGGGAAAGTGTCTCTAGAGCATTTCAGAGATCTTCACAGCAGCCCCTCCCATCATAGGCCAGGAGGCCTAGGAGGAAAAAAGGGCTTCCTGAGCCAGGCCCAGGGCCCTGTTAGTTTGATATGAAGCCATCACAATTGAGTTAATAGTTTAATATTTTATTATATCAATATTTTCTGATTTACTTAACCATTCTTCTGTTTGGATACTTTTACATTGTTGCTGAAGTTTCTCAATTATAGTTAACATTTTAATAAATGCCTTCAGACATCTGTTTTGGGTAACTTTATTTTCTCACACAGAACCCTAAGAAAGAAATTACTAGATTACTGAAGGTTCAAGGCCCCATGGAAAAAGTATGACTAAGATTGTTGTACAGTTTCTCTTTGGCCAGATTACCTCACTTATCTGAGCATTTATTTCCTTATCTGAGCATTTATTTCCTTATCTGTAAAATGGTAAGAAAAGTAGAACTTTTCTCTTAGGGTTGTGTCAAAATTGACTTAATGTTGGTAAAGCACATTGAACAGAGTCTCACGTGTAGAAAACACCACTGCAAAAAGAATGCTGTTTAGATGGCCAGAACACAAGCTAGAAATCAGCAATAAAGTTAATTACAGTTGTCCAGGTGACAGATAATGGTAGGTTGAACTCACAGCCCAGTGGTAAGAATAGTGAGAAGTATATGAACTCAAGAAATATCTCATTTGTAGAATTTAGAATGTTTGCTCATGAGTTAACATACAGGGTAATGGTGGGAAAGAAGAGTCTGGATGGCTAAGGATTTTGGACTGAGCAATGGAAAGGATGCAACTGCTAAATTCTAAAGTAGGAAAGATTGAGAAAGGAGCAGATTTGAAGGGAAAATCAGGAACTTAGTTTGAATATTTTATGTTTGAGATACCTATTGGATGTTCAAGGAGAGGTGTCAACTAGGCTGTTGGATATAGTAGGCTGGTGTTTAGGAGAACAACTGGTGAGATTATAAATGTAGAAGTCTTTCAACTACATATTATACTTAAAGCCATGCAATTAGCCAAGATCACCAAAGGAACAAGTATAGATAGAAAAGAGGTCCAGGTAGTGAGCTCTGCACCCTTCAAACGCTTACTGTGCAGGGATATGAGGAGAAACCAGCAAAGACACTGAGGAGGAACTGGTGAGATAGGAAAAGAGCCAGGTAAATTTAGTATCACAGAAACCTTGGAAAGCAAATTAACATCTCACTTTGAGGTCTGACTATGAGTGCCTTGGACGAGACTGTAGGCTCTCAAAATAGGGGAAGTCACTGACAGCAATAGGTGGTTGTTGGAAGTATAGACTCTGAAGTTAGCAGAATTGGATTTGAATACAGGCTCTACCAGTCACCAGATGTATTATTAATACCTTAAGACACTAAACATCTGTCTACTTCATTTTTCTCATGCAGTTAAGTAGACGTAGTGACAATACATAACACATAATGTAGTTGTGAAGATTAATGACGTAATTCATGCAGAGCAGAGCACTTACTATAACAGAAGATACAGAGTAAGCACTTAAGAAACATTGACACTTTTTATTTTACTAACAATCATTGTTATTAGTATAATCCCTTTTATTATAGAGCTGAATAAAATCATTTGTGAACACACAATTAGTGAATAGTGAATAAAAGCATTTGTCACATTTTAAACACAGTACCTGGTACGTGACAGGTTATCAAGAAACAGCTTACATGTATGCATATGTGCATAAGCACATATGTATGTACTCTTGTAAAATTATTGACATAATTTCTGGGTCAGTGGTGATTATGTGATAATTATGGTAATAGCTGACAATGCAATCATGTGTTATCCATGATTCTTATCAACTAACATGTAAAAACCAGATTAATAGGTTTAATAACTCCTAGGAACTCATTACTGCCCCTTTTCATAGATGAACAAACTAAAGCAAAGAGAAATTAAATTCCTTGCTCAATTTTGTATTGCTAGTAAGACTTAAAGCCCATCTTCTGGCTCCAGCACCATACTCTTACTCCCTACGTTGTAGTATCCCTCAATAGTAATGCCAGTTTTCATAACAAGCTGTGAATATCCAAAACACAATGGATAAACTTTCAAAAATGGGAGATGGATGTGACTATGGCAGGCAGCTTGCTCATCATGGTAACCCTGTCTTTGGGGACCATCTCTATGTTTTTGCTTGAGCCCAGGAATTCAAGGGCCAGTAAATTCTCTCTTCTTGATATGGGTTGACCATTAACACAAGCCCATGCTGTGATCTCAGACCATGTAAGAAACGAATCTTTGTATTAACGTGAAAAGTAGTCCTTTACTCATTGTTTCTATTCTTTATTATTACTATTATACTTTAATTTCTGGAGTCCATGTGCGGATCTTGCAGGATTGTTACACAGGTATACACTTGCCATGGTGGTTTGCTGCCTCCATCCCCTCATCCCTTACATTAGGTATTTCTCCCAATGCTATCGCTCCTCAATCTCCACCCCTGCTGGCTATCTCTCCCCTAGTCCCCCACCCCCTAACAGACCCCATTGTGTGATGTTCCCCTCCCTGTGTCCATGTGTTCTCATTGGAGATTTAAGATTTATTTGCTTGCTTACCAAGATCCCAGATTTCCAACCATCTGCTTATATTTTTTTTGCAGTAAGTTACCTAATGGTCTCCAGAAAAAAAATAGAAAATTCTTCATCAAGTCCTGTTGCAAGTCTTCAGAATAAGTGATGTCTTGTCTTTTTTTAATTGTTTCACTTTCTTAATTTCTTCTAATGTTTCAGTTGTAGTTTGTTGAGCCCTGTTTTACTGAATTAGTATTATTTCACTGATACAATTTATGCTCTGTTTTTCGTATGTGTCCAGAAAGAGATGGATATCTTTTCTGTGCTCATGGTAAACCTTTCTACAAAGTAAAAGTACACATTTTGAAATCTTTATGGTACACTTTTCCAAATCAGAAGAAAAATAAATCCTCACACCTTCATTACATGTGTACAACTCTTTAGAAACAATTCGTAATGAATAATCCAAAAAAGTTTCCAGTTATGTGCTTTGTTTCTCTTAGTATTAGATTGGAATAATAATGAGGTCATGGAAAATTAGAAGGAAGTGAATAACCATTGAAAGATGTATTGAAGAAGAAACTACATTTAACATATACTAAAATACACTACCTTTTGCCCTTTGAAGTAATGGATAATTTAGGCCACATGTAAACACCTTTATTGAAATTTCAATCCGTATGTTAAACCTATGCCATGTTTTTCTATTTTCTAAACAAAACACAATAAAACAAAATCTTGATTGTTTCTTTGACAGTTTGCAATGACTTTATATTTGTAGCTACTGAGAGTTTTATACAAAATATTCTTTGATACATACCGCAGTCTGTGGTTGTGGAAAGAATTCAAGAGTAGGAGGAGAGACAATTGGGTTTTGATCCTGACTTTTCTTCTAACTGAATAGGTACTCGAGGCAACTGCCTTTGCTTCCCATAGCCTTCTTATATGGGAAAGTAAGCAATACTTAAACTAGATTAGTGGTTTTTAAATTGTTATTTGGTAGCAGGGCCTCTTTTAAACAGTAGGTACTTACATCATAAATAACTAAAATTGGAGTCCCTAAGGGAATGAATGATGAAAGAATCTTGAGAAGTACAGGAATCCATTTTAGGAGTAGAAATCAAATACTACTTTTTATTTGAGGTAGATGAAACTATAAAAAAAAAAGTATAGTGCAAAGGTTCTGGATTTTACTAATTCTCGTTGGTTTGGAATATTCTCTGTACCAGTGCCATTTTGTCCCAACAAAGATTCTGGAGTGGGGCTAGGTTGACTGATCCACTTGAGATTATATCATAAGGAAAAGAGGTGACATTTAAGCTAAGACTGAAATGACTAGGAGTCACTCAGTGGATTTCTGATGGGAGAACCTTCCAGGCAGAGATACCAGCACTTATACCCAGATCCAAGGATGTGCATAAGTGTGGTATGTTTCAGGGAGATTAAAAAAGTCTGTGTAGCTGGAAGAGAGTAAGCAAGTTAGATAAGAATGGGGGATGAGATGGGATAGGTAACAACATACTAGATCTCATAGCATCTCATAGTCTACTTTTAGGCTTTTGTGATTTATTCTAAGTTTACCTATAAGTTACTGGAGGGTTTTAGACAGAACTACTGTGAGCATATTGCCCTTTTTAAAAGCTCAGTTTGAACTGAGCATGAGTGTATGCCTGTAGTTCCAGCTACTCAGTAGGCTGATGTGGCCGGATCACTTGGGCCCAGGAGTTCAAAAGCCAGCCTGGGCAACATAAAGAGACCTTTTCTCTGAAAAAGAAATAAAAATCCCTCTTCCTGCTATATGAAGAATAGACTGCTTCAGGGTAGGGGTAGGTGACAATAGACGCAAGGAGACCAGTTAAAGAAGCTACTGCCATGGTCCTGGTAGTCAGGAGGTAATTTATCCTTCTGCAGTTCCTGCATACTGTATTTATTATGGGCTGGGAGAGGCAGTGAACACATGTGGAATAAGTAGAGAGTTGCCCTCTCTACATTTCTAGAAGAAAAGTGACTATCATTACTGATAAGCTACTCCTTTGGTGACTGAGGGCCTCCAGGGAGCTGTTTCTTAGTCCAGTAACACCTGTGTCCTAGTTTGCATTATCATATCAACACCTAATTCAGGTAAGTGAGAGCAAAAATGAAAAAATAAGCCAAAAAGAAATCTGTCACCATGTAAACCCAACTCAAACCATCTAAGCATCCTGAATCACTCTCTGACTACCCTATCTCATATCATATTTATTCATATTTGTTATATAAATTCAAAGGTAGGTAGCTCAGAAACATCGCTGTTGATTTTCTCTTATTAAGCTGGCTTGATCTTTCTGTGAGTATCCCTGAACTCTCTCTAAAGGTTACTCATTCCTTAATGTGTGCTCCTACTAGAAAAAGATCCCAACCAGACCATGCTCAAGGCTTAGCACTTTTATAGCACAACAGAGAGGCAGGTCTCAGTGAATGCTACACAGTACTTCTCAAGGAGTAGAGCTTCAAACAGTTGCTTCACAGCCATAGGCCTAAAGTCCTTGTAGGGTCTATAGCTGGAAAGCAGAGTCAGTCTAAGCAGAGTTAGGCAGTGATGGACTCAAGCTAAATGTTCTCTAGACAGTTAACTTCTTGAGCACCAATACTGTTTGATTTCTCTCTATGTACTCTTCTTAGCATATAACCATGGTGAAGCACATGTAGCCACTCTGAGATATGTGATGGATTGAGTCATTGGCTACTCTATGAACACTCATCGTCGTAAGAGAGGAATGAGCAGAACAGACTTTTTTTTTTTTAATCAACATTTAGAAAAGCTAGACTGTGAGAAGCTGAATAACAACATTTCTCCAAACTGAGTAATGTATGAAGCCCTTATGAAGAGAAAAATAATCATTCCTTCTTTGGTTAGAATGTATGTGTCTTTCCAAAATTCATATGCTGGAAATTAAACCCCAAGGTGATGGTATAAACAGGCAGAACCCTTTTGGAAGAGATTAAGTCATGAGTGCTCTGTCCTCATGAATGGATTCGTACTCCTATAAAAGAGGTTGGAGAGAATACCCTAGTCTTTGTTGCCCTTCCCTTTTATTCCTTGTGAGGATGCAGCATAGTACATCATCTTGGAAGCAGAGAGTAGCTTTCACCAGACACTGGATTTGTTGGTACCTTGATCTTGGACTTCCCAGACTCCATAACTGTGAGAAATAAATGTATGTTACTTTTAAATTAACAAGTCTATGATATTCTGTTGTAGCAGCAGGAGTGAATTAACACAATCCCCTATTCTCTAGTGACAATCAAAATCATGTTTATTTTCATGTACTTTGCATAGATATGTGTCAACATAATAAAAGGTATAAACTTCTTTTGTTTACAGTTTTTGTGTGGCTATCACATAAAAAGATTGGAAAATTAAGCACAAAGCAAAACTACAAAATCAGTTATATATAGGGTAACAACATTAATTGAATGCGATAGATGACACCTTACTGAAATTGACACCTTACTGAAATTAAATTGAAGCTTGACATGCAAATATGCTGTTAAAATTGCTATGGTACAGGAGTTCTGTCTAAGTTAAGGTAAGTCAGATGATAGCTTCATTCTGTCATCAATTTCTGTATTCAAACTATTATGAATTTGTTTTCCTATTTTGGAAAAATGTTTTATTATGCATTAAATTTTGGGATACATGTGCAGAACGTGGAGGTTGGTTACATAGCTATACATGTGCAATGGTGGTTTACTGCACCCATCAACCTGTCATCTACTGTAGGAATTTCTCCTAATGTTATCTCTTCCCTTCTCACCCACCTGCCGACAGGCCCTGGTGTGTCATTTTCCCCTCCCTCTGCCCATATCTTCTCATTGTTCAATACCCACTTATGAGTGAGGACATGTGGTGTTTGGTTTTCTATTCCTGTGTTAGTTTGCTGAGAATGATGGTTTCAAGCTTCACCCATGTTCCTGCAAAGGAGATGAGCTCACTCTTTTTTATGGCTGCATACTATTCCATGGTGTATATGTGGCACATTTTCTTTATTCAGTCTAACATTGGTGGGCATCTGGGTTGGTTCCAGATCTTTGCTATTGTGAATAGTGCTGCAATAAACATATGTGTGCATGTGTATTTATACTAGAATAATTTATAATCCTCTGTGTATATACCCAGTAATGGGATTGCTGGGTCAAATGGTATTTCTAGTTCTAGATCCTTGAGGAATTGCCACACTGTCTTCCACAGTGGTTGAACTAATTTACACTCACACAGACAGTGTAAAAATGTTCCTATTTCACCACATCCTCTCCAGCATCTGTTGTTTCCTGACTTTTTCATGATTGCCATTCTAACTGGAAAGAGATGATATCTCATTGTGGTTTTGATTTGCATTTCTCTAAAGACCAGTGATGATGACCTTTTTATTCATATATTTGTTGGCCACATAGATGTCTTCTTTTGAAAATTGTCTGTTCAAGATACTTTACAAAAGAAGACATACATGAGGCCAACAAACATATGAAAAAATGCTCATCATCACTGGTCATCAGAGAAATGCAAATCAAAACTACATTGAGATACCATCTCATGCCAGTTAGAATGGCGATCATTAAAAAATCTAGAGACAACAGATGCTGGAGAGGATGTGGAGAAATAGGAACACTTTTACACTGTTGCTGGGAGTGTAAATTAGTTCAACCATTGTGGAAGACAGTGTGGCGATTCCTCAAGGACCTAGAAATAGAAGTTCCATTTGACCCAGCAATCCCATTACTGGGTATATATCCAAAGGATTATAAATCATTCTACTATAAGGACACGTGCACACGAATATTCATTGCAGCACTGTTTACAATAGCAAAGACCTGGAACCAACCCAAATGCCCATCGATGATAGAATGGACAGGGAAAATGTGGCACATATCCACCATGGAATATTATGCAGCCATCAAAAAGGATGAGTTTGTGTCCTTTGTAGGGACATGGATGAACCCGGAAACCATCATTCTCAGCAAACTGACAGAAGAGCAGAAGATCAAACACCACATGTTCTCACTCATAGGCGGGTGTTGAACAATGAGAACACATGGACACAGGGAGGGGAGCACTACCCACTGGGGTCTGTTGGGGGGAAATAGGGGAGGGATGGTGGGGGGTGGGGAGTTGGGGAGAGATAGCAAGGGGAGAAATGCCAGATGTAGGTGATGGGGAGGAAGGCAGCAAATCACACTGCCACGTGTGTACCTATGCAACAATCTTGCATGTTCTTCACAGGTACCCCCAAACCTAAAATGCAATAAAATAAATGGGAAAAAAAATTGTCTGTTCATATCCTTCACCTACTTTTCCATTGGGGGGGGGGGTTGCTTTTTTTTTTTTTTTTTGTAAATTTAAGTTCTTTGTAGATACTGGATATTAGCCCTTTGTTAGATGGATAGATTGCAAAAATTTTCTCGCATTCTGTAGGTTGCCTAATCACTCTGATGATAGCATATTTTGCTGTAAAGAAGCTCTGTAGTTTAATTAGGTCTCATTTGCCAGTTTTGGCTTTTTTGCAATTGCTTTTGGTTTTTCAGTCATGAAGTCTTTGCCCATGCCTATGTCCTGAATGATGTTGCCTAGGTTTTCTTCTAGGTTTTTTATGGTTTTTGGTCTTACATTTAAATCTTTAATATATCTTGAGTTAATTTTTATGTAAGGTGTAAAGAAGGGGGCTAGTTTCAGTTTTCTGCATATAGCTAGCCAGCTTTCTGAACACTGTTTATTAAATAAGGAATCCTTTCCCCATTGCTTCTTTTTGTCAGATTTGTCAAAGATCAGATGGTTGTAGATGAGTGACGTTATTTCTGAGGCCTCTGTTCTGTTGCAATTGTCTATATCTCTGCTTTGGTACCAGTACCATGTTGTTGTGATTACTGTAGCCTTGTACTATAGTTTGAAGTCAGGTAGTGTGATCCCTCCAACTTTGTTCTTTTTGCTTAATATTGTCTTGGCTATATGGACTTTTTTTGGTTCCATCTGAAATTTAAAGTTTTTTTTTTTTCTAATGCTGTGAAGAAAGTCAATGGTAGCTTGATGGGAATAACATTGAATCTATAAATTACTTTGGCCATTTTCATAATACTGATTCTTCCTATCCATAAGCTGGAAGGTTTTTACATTTGGTTGTATCCTCTCTTATTTCCTTGAGCAGTGATTTGTAGTTCTATTTGAAGAGGACCTTCATATTCCTTGTAAGTTGTAGTCCTAGGTATTATATTCCTGTGTCCAGGAATTTATCCATTTCTTCTAGATTTTCTAGTTTATTGGCATAGAGGTGTTTATAGTGTTCTCTGATGGTAGTTTGTATTTCCGTGGGATCAGTGGTGATCTCCCCTTTATCATTTTTCATTGTGTCTATTTGATTCTTCTTTCTTTTCTTCTTTGTTATTCTGGCTAGTGGTCTATTTTATTAATCTTTTCAAAAAACTAACTCATGGATTCATTGATTATTTGAAGGGCTTTTCATGTCTCTATCTCCTTCAATTCTGCTCTGATCTTAGTTATTTCTTGTCTTCTGCTAGCTTTTGAATTCATTTACTCTTGCTTATCTAGTTTTTTTTTTTTTTTTTTTTTTTTTTGGGTGGGGGGTTTTTGTATTTTTTTAAACCCAGGGGGGGGAGTAGTGGCGCGATCTCGGCTCACCACAACCTCCACCTCCTGGGTTCAAGCAATTCTCCTGCCTCAGCCTCCTGAGTAGCTGGGACTACAGGCACGCACCACCATGCCCAGCTAATTTTTTGTATTTTTAGTAGAGACGGGGTTTCACCATGTTGACCAGGATGGTCTCGATCTCTTGACCTCGTGATCCACCCGCCTCGGCCTCCCAAAGTGCTGGGATTACAGGCTTGAGCCACCGCGCCCGGCCGCTTCTCTAGTTCTTTTAATTGTGATGTTAGGGTGTCAATTTCAGATCTTTCCCACTTTCTCCTAGGATGTTTAGTGCTATAATTTCCCTCTAAACACTGCTTTAGCTGTGTCCCAGAGATTCTGATTTATTGTTTCTTTCTTCTCATTGGTTTCAAATAACTTATTTATTTCTGCCTTAATTTTCCTACTTACCCATCATCATTCAGGAGCAGCTCGTTCAGTTTCTGTGTAGCTATGTGGTTTTGAGTGAGTTTCTTAATCCTGGGTTCTAATTTGATTGCACTGTGTTCTGAGAGACTATTTGTTATGATTTCCATTCTTTTGCATTTGCTGAGGAGTGTTTTACTTCCAATTATGTCGTCGATTTTAGAATAAGTGCTATGTGGTGCTGAGAAGAATGTATATTCTGTTGATTTGGGGTAGAGAGTTCTGTAGATGTCTATTAAGTCCACTTAGTCCAGAGCTGAGATCAAGTCCTTTATATTCTTGTTAATTTTCTGTCTCCTGTCTCTTGATCTGCCTAATATTGACAGTGGATTGTTAAAGTCTCCCACTATTATTGTGTGGGAGTCCAAGTCTCTTTGTAGGTCTCTTAAGAACTTGCCTTATGAATCTGGGTTCTCCTGTATTGGGTGCATAGATATTTAGGATTATTAGTTCTTGTTGCATTGATTTCTTTACCATTATATATTGCCCTTCCTTGTCTTTTTTGAACTTTGTTGGTTTAAAGTCTGTTTTACCAGAGAGTAGGATTGCAACCCCTGCATTTTTTTTTTTTTTTGCTTTCCATTTGCTTTTTACATCTTCCTCCATCCCATAATTTTGAGCTTTGAGCTTACATGTGCCATTGCACATGAGATGGGTCTCCTGGATACAGTCTTAACTTTTCATCCTTTTTTTTTTTTTTTTTTTTTTTTTTTGAGACAGATTTTTGCTTTTATTGCTCAGGCTGGAGTGGAATGGCACAATTTCAGCTCATCATAAACTCTGCCTCCCAAGTTCAAGTGATTCTCCTCCCTCAGCCTCTCAAGTAGGTGGGATTACAGGCATGCACCACCACGCCCTGCAAATTTTGTAGTTTTAGTAGAGACAGGGTTTCTCCATGTTGGTCAGGCTGGTCTCGAACTCCCGACCTCAGGTGATCATTCACCTCCGCCTCCTAAAGTACTGGGATTACAGGCGTGAGCCACTGTGCCTGGCCTAAGGTTAATATTGTTATGTATGAATTTGATCCTGTCATTATGATGCTATCTAGTTATTTTGTCCATTAGTTGATGCAGTTTCTTCATAGTGTTGATGGTCTTTACATTTTGCTTTCTTTTGCAGTGGCTAGTACCAGTTTTTCCTTTCCATATTTAGTGCTTCCTTCAGGAGCTCTTGTAAGGCAGCCTTGGTGGTGACAAAATCCCTCAGCATTTGCTTGTCTGTAAAGGATTGTATTTCTTCTTCACTTATGAAGCTTAGTTTGGCTGGTTATGAAATAATGAGTTGAAAATTCTGGGTTGAAAGTTCTTTTCTTTAAGAATGTTGAATATTGCCCCCCACTTTCCTCTGGCTTGTAGGATTTCTGCAGAGAGATCTGCTGTTAGTCTGATGGGCTTCCCTTTGTGAGCAACCCGACTTTTCTCTCTGGCTGCCCTTAACATTTTTTCCTTCATTTTAACCTTGGTGAATCTGACAGTTATGTGTTTTGGGGTTGTTCTTCTTGAGGAGTATCTTTGTGGGGTTTTCTTTATTTCTTGAATTTGAATGTTGACCTGTCTTGCTTGGTTGGGGAAGTCCTCTTGGGTAATATCCTGAAGAGTGTTTTCCAACTTGGTTCCATTCTCCCCATCACTTTCGAGTACACCAATCAAATGTAGGTTTGTTTTTTTCACATATTCCCATATTTCTTAGAGGCTTTGTTCATTCCTTTTCATTCTTTAATCTTGTCTTCGTACTTTATTTCATTAAGTTGATCTTCAATCTCTGATACCTTTTTGCGTGCAGCAAGAATTTCAAGCTAGTGGATCTTAGTTTGCTGTGCACTTTGGAGGTGGGATCCACTGAGCAAGACCACTCAGTTCCATGGCTTCAGCTCCTTTTCCAGGGGAGTAAATGGTTCTGTCTCACTGGCATTCCAGGTGCCACAGGAGTATGGAAAAAAAAAAAAACTCCTCCAGCTAGCTCAATGTCTGCCCAAATAGCCATCCAGAGCTTGAAAACCAGGGCCCCTGTGGTATAGGCACCTGAAGAAATCTCCTGGTCTGTGGATTGTGAAGACTGTGAGAAAAGTGTACTATCTGGGCTGGCATGCACCATCTCTCATGGCACAGTCCCTCACAGCTTCCCTTGGCTAGAGGAGGGAGTTTCCTGACCCCTTGCACTTCCTGGGTAAGGCGATGCCCCACCAGGCTTCTGCTCACCCTCTGTGGGCTGCACCCACGGTCTAACCAGTCCCAATGAGATGAACCACATACCTCAGTTGGAAATGCAGAAATCACCTGCCTTCTGCATTGATCTTGCTGGGAGCTACAGACTGGAGTTGTTCCTCTTCTGCCATCTTGCCGGGGAATCCCATGAAATCTTTATTTAGATGACATGCAATGACCTTTTTTCTTCATTTGGAAAGAAGGCATCAACAAAGCATCAATTGTGCCTTATTCTTCTGCTCTTCTATATGGGCCATTACAGATAAAGTTGGTGCCAATGACATAACGACCACAAACCCACACAGGAGCCCTGACATAATATGCCAACACCTAGGTATACGATTATATAAATAATAAGTGGAGTATAATTACATGGCATGCCTAATTTATTTATTCATATATAACCATAGGAATGAACAAAAAATACACACAATCTTATAGCACATTTTGAGGCCCATGAGAATAAAATGTGAGAGTGTAATTTTTTATATCTGATAATTGGCAGTTGACAATTGTGCCTGTAAGACATAGTGTTATTAAGTTTTGTCCTTGTACAATTTTATAGAATTTCAGGTCCGTGACTCTTTAGGAAATCAGTGATAGGGTAGAATTGCTTAACAAAATAACATTGCAAGCACTATACATTATTTTGTATGTTCAAGCACTGTGATAATCGTCCATATTTTGGAGTGCTAGTCTTGGCCTCAGTCCTGATTGTCACATTAAACAAATCAACTTCTGGAGTTTCAGTGTTTATTTTCTGTGAAATAAGGACCATGCACTCTTTTCTGCCATCCGTACAGAGAGAATATAGAGGCCAATTGAAACAGTAGATGTGAAATGGCTTTGCAAGTCATAAAGGACTGTGTACATGTGAGACCTCATTATTTCTGTACTTTACTGATAAAATTTTTCTTGGCAACAGAAACAAACAAAAAAAAGGTTTCAATCATGGTTTTGCCAGTTATCCAACATCTGAGATGATCAGCAAGAGGATTCAAATTTACTCAGTACTAATATTTAGCATCACCTTCTTCAAAGGGTAAGTAAACTTTACACTGGAATGAAGTTTGTTTTGTTTCTATCCACTTGAGCTTACTAGAATATACATAGGAGAATTTGCCAAATAGCCACCTGGCCCTGAGGTTTTTAAGTTTTGCTCTGAAAGGCTCTTATAACCATGTTAACTTTGAAATAACAAATGAGAGAATGTAACAAGGAAAAAGATAAACAATTCTCTAATCACCATTATCAATATTGCTATATTAAAAACTTTTAATATCCCTATATTTGAGAGGTTTTGTGTGTTAGTGAAGTCTGCTTAGTCCAAATGATTTGGGCCAGTATCCACATATATTAATTTTTACCAGAAGCATTTCAGAAACTTAATTAAGCTGGCAGGTTGTGTCCTTTTCATGATCTTTCTTGAATATAGTCCCATTTGCAAAAGTTAAAGGCAAGTTGAAAGTTATCTTAGCACAATACAATGAATCAAAATATTTTTGTCTAAATGGTAGTTTTTAACATACCTAATAAAAATGGTCATACTCCTACTCATTTCCTAAAATACTCCATAGTCTCTATGTCTCTTTCTAGAATTTCCGCAAATTGATACATTGACTTGAATAGTTCCTTTCCTTCCCATTACCACTCTTCCAATCTTTATATAGCTGAATTATCTTTAGCCTCTGTGCTAAGGTAGATGTACCCTCTTTCAGTTAGCTTTCAACAGCACTTCTGATTTTACCCAAGTAGTAGTTAGGTATTTCTTCATGTGTTTCTTTCTATTCATATATTTATTTTTCTTCATCTATGGGTGAATGTAAAATACAAAGTATTATTCATCTTGTATCCAGAGTGTCTAGCACTGCATTCCGGTGTTTAGAAAATATGCGATATATAAATAATTAAAATAAATGTATCATAATGTCTAGTGATTATCTTAAAACATGGCTTGGAAAATAATTATGTATCCCCTGAAAAGCGAGAAGGAAATAAGAAAGACCCAAAATCTTAATCTCCCCTGGCCTTTACTATCACTATAAAACATCTATTCTTGCATTGTTTACAAAGACCCATTCCAACTGCGATCACTGTCTACCTTAGTTTATCTTAATTGAGAGCAAGACTATAAACTTTCCAAACACGTGAGAAAAAATATGACAAGTACAATCATAATTTAGCCTCTGGTAAGTAGCTTCATGTCTGGAACCTAGTCCAGAAACTACTTATTTTCTCCATAAGCCTTACAGGTTGGTGGGTGATACATACATTTGTAACTTTCCCAGAAGCACAGAAAATTTTAGTTGAGACTCTTGATATTTAAAGAGTCTATCACCTTCCCTTGTTATCTGTGTAAATTACCATCCTATAGAAAATAATTTTCCAGATAACACAATGTGAATTACAGTGGGATCTCTAACCAGAGCCCCAATTTCCTGACTGAGTCCAGTGAGCTTTCCATTTTGCTATGGATTTCACATTCCCAGAATATTTTCAGAAAATAAAGTAGAGAATGCAATGCTAATCTGGATTTTCTTCTGTTTTGATTATCACCTCTATGCTGATGATTCCCAACTTTACATTTCCAGGAATAATTTTTCCTCATAGCTGTGGACCTATATATGTAGTACTTTCTCAATATCTTTTCTTCACCTCAAATTTAACATATCCTTGCTTAAATCTTAAGATTTCCCCCACCTTCAACCCTGATCCTCTTCTGCCGTTTCTCATCTTTGTGAATCGTATCTGTATCTATCCCTTGACTCAATCCAGAAAACTGTGAGTCATCTTTTGCCATTCTTATCATTCAATCTCAACATTAAATCTGTTATATTATCTCAATTTTACTTTCTAAATGTTTCTTAAATCTATCTAATGTTCTCTATCTCCTATTATTTCTGCACTATTACGAGCTACTCTTACTGTCTATTACAGTAGTTTTTCAATCCATTGCCATGCTTCCAATTTGGTTCTTCAGTGATCAGTTTTCTTCACTACAGACAGAATGATCTTCCAAAATAAAAATATCACACTACACATCCTCCCCAAACCCCTTCAGTAAAATGTCATTCTCTTAAGATAAAGATTGAAAGCCTTCATATAGCCTGGAGGCTATTTATTACTTTCCTTCTTCCAACCCTGCAACATGCTCCTTCTGTTTCTCTAAGCTTCAGTCATACTAAAAACTCAGGTTCTTGACTGTACCTTGGCACATGCAGTTCCATCTGTCTAGAATTTTCTTCCTTTCACCTAGCTCCCATTTCCCATTTCAGCCTTTCCATAATTAATACCTACTTACTCTTTAGATATAATTCAAGTATTCTTTTCTAGGGAAGAGTTCTCTCATCCCAATCTAGGTCAACTTCTCAGGTTATGAACACTTATCTAATTATGTTTCTTTTTTTCTTGCAGAGAATTTACCTTAGATTAAAATTATCCATTTACAAATATAACTTTTTATTTCATTTGAAATACAAGCTCTATGAAAAGGGTAGTACGGTTTATTTTATTTTACCACTATTTTAATCACTAGCCCTTAACCCAGTGCATGGTACTTAGCCTGTGTTCTATAAATATATTTTGAGTAAATGAATGTTTCAAAAAGAGTTGTATTGCCATCCTGCTGCTCTTGCTTTAGGAAGATAATTCACGACTAGGTATGAGTGGGAAAAGTATAGTATATTGGTTAACAGTAAGGCTTCTGGTGTCAAACATAGCTGAATTCTAGTCCAAGCTCTACTAGTTTACTACCTCTGTGATCTTAAGTATTTTGAGTCTCAGTATTCTCACATATAAAATAAGAATAGCAATACTAACCTCACAGGTTATTATGAGGTTTAAATGGCATAATGCACCATTTTAGGTTGAATTCTGTCCTCCTAAAATTTTTTATGTTGATGTTTTATGTTATGTTGATGTTCTAACCCCTAGAACCTCAGAAGATGACTGTATTTGGAGATATTTTCTTTACAGAGATAATCACGTTAAAATGAGGTAATTATGATGGGCCCTAACCCAATATGACTGGTGCCCTCATAAGAAGGGTAAATTTGGACACAAAGAAAATATGCATAGAGAAAAGATGATATAAGGAGAAACAGGTTCAAAAGGACCATCTACAAGCCAAAGAAAGAGACCTAGAACAGATCCTTTTTTCTCAGCCCTCAGAAGAAACCTACCTTGCTGATACCTTGATCTTGAAAATCCAGCTGCTAGTTAAGGAGACAGTTAAATTTTTGTTGTTTGAGCCACCCGATTTGTGGAAGTTTGTTACAGAAGTCCTAGTAAACTAATACATGAATGTTACGCTTATGGTATGGTGTTGACAAATGGGTCTAATTGGTTTCAAAGTGATCTTTACAGTGAAGCCTTTTCTGACCTTCCTTCTTAGAGATGCAATCTCATCTTCTGTCAGTCCTTGAACTCCTTCCCTGCTTCATTTTTCTTCATTGCATTTATCAACATCTAAGTACAACCTCTTTTATTTCTTTTTTATTTTCTTAACTCCCTCAGTGTAATCTCTAGGAGGCAAATATTTGTGTGTGTTTCGTTCATTGCATCATCTGCAAGTGAGCCTTGGCACATAGTAGGCATTTGATAAACATACACTAACTAATTGATAACTACCACTGCTGTTGTTGCTGTTAACAAATAAATTGTCTTCCACTACCCCATCTCTAAATACATACATTTATTCATTCAGCCTTCTAAGCACAAGTCACTGGGCCAGGTGTTAGGCACACAGAGATAAGTAGATAATAGATATAGTATCTCTTTACAAGGGGATTATTTTCAGTAAATGGAGAAAGATACATAAAAAAAAAATCAATGTTCCAATATGTTTCTGTGCCTTTAAAAGAGTTTATCCAAGGTAGAATGGTGGCATATTAACCCTTGATGATCCTTCAATAAGGGAGTCGTTGTCTTCTGATACTTACGACTTCATCCTCTATTTATTTTGTTTTAAACTGTCCACAAACTAGATTAATAGATTTTGAGTTTGCACACTGAATAGATCCTGTTGCCTCTACACTGCTTTCAGTGTTATGTTTCTAGTCTCACAAGTGTTCATAGTATTTTCTTCTCTACCAATGGCTTTTGATTTGCACACAGAAAGCTATGGTGAAGTCAGTCACAGAAAAGAGCAATAATTATATTTTTACATGCATGAATATAGACATTAATCACATAAGTGAGTACTATTATACAGCCCAAACAATAATGGATTGAGCTTGGGAGGGTTCTAGGTCAGAATCTTAGCTTCTCTACTTCCTAGCTGTGTCACTAATTCCCAATTTCCAAATCTGTAAAATACAGTTATAATACTTGCCCAATTATTTTCATGGTACTTGTTGTTATTGGGGGGTCTACAGAATGTTAGAACTGAGAAAGAAGTCATCTACCCATACTCCTGCAAAGGCGGAAATTGAGATTCAGAGTTTTGGAACACGTTTACACTGGATATACAGCTAATGAGTTTGGAATGTAGTCACACATTTCCTCAAACATTCCATATACATTCCATTGACTTTCCATGCTCTACTGAAAATCCAAATGGTAGTAAGAAACAGGCTTAGATATTTTAAAAAATCCTATCTAAGACTGAGTTGAAAGTCCCTCTTGGTAACTGGTAAGAAAACCACAAAACAGTAAATCTGCCTTTTTTAGTTTACAATGATTGAATGTTTATAGTGAACCAAGTTTTAAAAGGTTTAATTTGGTTTCATGCCAATAACATGACTTACAAATGATAAAATTAATCCCCAAATTTACAGATGGGATAGATCAAAACAAGGAATCTCTTTTTTTTTTTTTTTGTTTTGTTTTGTTTTGTTTTTTGTTTTTTTTCCCATTTATTTTATTGCATTTTACATTTTGGGGTACATGTGAAGAACATGCAAAATTGTTGCATAGGAACACACGTGGCAGTGTGATTTGCTGCCTTCCTCCCCATCACCTACATCTGGCATTTCTCCCCTTGCTATCTCTCCCCAGCTTCCCACCCCCCACCCTCCCTCCCCTATTTCCCCCCAACTGACCCCAGTGTGTAGTGCTCCCCTCCCTGTGTCCATGTGTTCTCATTGTTCAACACCCGCCTATGAGTGAGAACATGCGGTGTTTGATCTTCTGCTCTTCTGTCAGTTTGCTGAGAATGATGGTTTCCAGGTTCATCCATGTCCCTACAAAGGACCCAAACTCATCGTTTCTGATGGCTGCATAAGACGATAGACTGGATAGGGAAAATGTGGCACATATACACCAAGGAATCTCTTTTTTTAAAAAAAATTCTTTATCCCCTATTTCTTATATTTAAATGATAAATTTCCTTGTATCCCAAAGGAGGATTTAGCTGAAAGAAAAGTATTCCCTATTCATAACAGGGAATAAGTTCTATTCATGAAACAATGTTTGAAATTGAATTAAAATAATTTAATTACACTATATAATTACCTTCCACAATCTTTACAGTCAAGAGGCCCATAGGATCTGGCTATTTGTAGAGATGTTTAATCCGATTTTACTTTAGTATTCATTAAACAATGGCAATTCCTTCCTAATTCTCCTCTGACACACATTATGCCTCTAAAGAAGAAAAGACCTTAAACAGAGTCCTTTTTTTAAACAGAGCTGCTGAGTTCATCAAATTATTCAGGCAAGAACTCACTGAACAACCAAAACAATAGTTTCAAACAGATGACATTGTGTTTCAAGAACAAAACAAAAAATGTTAAATAAACTATTGGGGCATGAAATAAACTACCAATGGGAAATCTCAGTGAGCTGCAAATGTATGCCTAACTGAGATTTCAACATTATCCCCAAGTTCAGTCATCAGTTGAAAAGCCCTTTATGCAAATCTATGCCCAACTAAAGGAAAGTAGAGGTGACTATTTGAGATAATATTGCATATTCAGTTTGAAAAACAATAGTTCACAATTTCAAAACCTCTTAGTATCCAACAGATTCATGTGGTAGTAATGTTTTTTTCCTTGAAATCTATCTCCCTAGCCATGGAAACTGTGCTTTGATTAGTTGCTTAATCTAGCTCCTTCTTTAGCTCCACAACCTAAATAGACCAGGTCACAGGAAATCTGAAAGAGAACATTCTAAGAAGATGACAGCCATAAGAGAGAGAGAGAGAGAGAGAGAGAGAGAGAGAGAGAGAGTGTCTATGAACAAGAAATCATTTCACAAGGCAGAGTAACTTGGACACAAATATTTGAAACTCATAAACAAAATCTATCATAAAATCAGGTGATAGGACTTACCATGAAACCCAAAATAAGAGTGGGTGGGAAGAGCCATCTTATGAAGAACCATTTGATAAGACTAACTGTGCAGGGGTAACCAGAAAAATGTCCCTGATCACCAAAAAGTAGTAATTACAATGCTGAACTAACTTAATTAACACTGACCAGGAGCTGTGTAGGCTCCAATTAATAGGTGAGAGTGCAAAGGGACCACAGAAATATCTTATTGTGCTAGAGTGATATGAGCCCTTTGAAATCTCAGAAATAAGCAATCAATATATTCATTAACAACAGTAACAAAAAAGTAGACACTGAGGAGGAACTTCTGGAAGTAGAATCCAAATTGAATAAGACAGAAATTACAGTGACAAAACGGTAAATCCAATCAAAGAGAGAAAGAAGAACAGAGTCAGCAGTTATCAGAAAGGATGGTTTTATGTATAACGTTTTTCTATTTGTTTTGTGTGTATCTTATACCTGTTCATTCTCATTTATTCTATTACTGCCTTATTTCATATTTATTTTTTGTAGTATGCCATTTTTATTCTCTTTTCATTCCTTTAGTGTGTAATTTTAGATACTTTATTTGTGGTTACCTTAGGGATTAACATGATCAACAATTCTAAGTTGATAATGACATAACTTGCTTTGATAGCAGCTTAGCTCCAATAGCTACAAAATATACTTTTCTACAGCTCAATCCTCCCTTTCCCTTCATATTGTGATTGTCACAAATTATATCACTACATATTGTGTACCTACTATCATGGATTTATAATTATTTTTTATGCACTGTGTTTTATATCACTTGGGAAATACAAAGAGTTATGAACCAAAAATACAATAATATTAGTTTTTATTTTACCCATTAATTGCCTTTTGCCACAGTTTTAATTATTTTTCTATATCTTCAAATTTCCATCTAGTGTCCTTTCATTGTAGGCTAAAAAGCACTCCTTTTAGTATTTTTTATAGGGAAGCTCTACTAGCAATTATCTCCTTCATTTTTTGTTTATTTGGGAATGCCTGAGTTTCTCCACTTTTGAAGGACAGTTTGCGGGACAAAGAATTCTGGGTTCAGAGGTTCATTTTTTTTTCTTTTTCGGCACTTTAAAAATGTCCTTTTACTGCGTTCAGGTCTCCATTGTTTCTGATAAGAAACCTCCTGTTAATCTTATTGAGGATGGTTTGTAAATCATTAGTTGCTTCTTTCCTACAGATGTCAAGATTTTTTTTGACCATAGCCTTTGACAATTTTTTAAATTTTTAAAAATTTTGGGAGATACGTAGTAGGTATCTACATTTATTGGGTACATGAGATGTTTTGATATAGGCGTGCGATGCATGATAATCACATCATGGAAAACGGGGTATCCATCTCCATCTCCTCAATTATTTCTCAAGCATTTATCATTTGTGTTACAAATAATCCAATTATACTCTTTTAATTATTTTTAAATGTACAATTAAAATATTATTGACTTTGGACACCCTGTTGTACTCTCAAATACTAGGCCCTATTCATTCCTTCTGTTTTTGGTACCTATTAAACATTCTTACCCCCCGAACCCCTTTAATTATAATGCATCTTGTTGTAGATCTCTTAATCTTTATCCTTCTCGGAGTTCATTAATTTTCTTGAGTGTGTGGCCTTTTGTCAAATTTTGCAGTTTTCTCACTAAAATATTTTTAAATATTCTTTCTTCTTTTTATCTCTCTTCTCCTACTTGGATTTCTATTGTGCTGTGACAATGTGCTTGATGATGTAGCAAAGGTCTTTCAGCTTTTATTTATTTTTCTTTTTATTTTCTGTGCCTCAGACTGAAAAAAGCCTATTGTCTAATCACATATTTCACTGTTTCTTTATTCTCCATAATCAAATCTGTTGTTGAAACCCTCTAGTGATTTTCCACTTCAGTTATAGAACTTTTTAAGCTCCAGACTATATATTTGATTTATTTGCATAATTTCTATCTTATTATTAATATTCTCTATTTGTTCATAAAGCATTTGCATAGTGGTTTCCTTTAGCTCTTGGTCCATAGCTTAGTTTAGCTAATTCAGCATATTTAAGACAGCTGATCTTAAATATTTGCCACATAAATCAAATGAGTGTGCTTCTGCAAGAACAGTGTCTGTTAATTGTTCTGCAAATGGGCCACATTTTCTTGTATATTAGCAGACTTCATAAAGATTTGTTGAAAAGCAAGCATTTTTAATATTATAATGTTCTATCTGTGTAAATCACATCCTCCCTTGGTTTATTTTTGTTTTTTGTAGACTGTAGCTATTTAGAAATATTCTAAAATATCTTTGTAAAGTCTACATTTTTATCATGTGTGATTCCCGAAGACTCTGTTCCTTTGTCTTAAATTCAACTAATATTTTGACAGAGATTTAACTGAACAACAAAAAGGAAAGACACACACACACACACACACACACACACACGCGCACGTGCACACACACACACATGCACACACACACACACCCCAAAACAGATGAATGGCTGTACAGATTGTCTTTGTGAAGGGGCAATCTCTCAGGACATTCACAACTGGTATAGTCTTCACTTCTTTGAATCCAGCCTAGAAATCAGCCAGAGGTGAAAGCATAAAATCTTCTCAGGTTTATTGTGACAGTGCTTCTTGTGCTGGACATGGGCATGGTTTTCTCAATTTGCTGGCTTACGTGGGTGTTTTTCAATGCCCCAATATCTGCAATAACATTATCTCCACAAATTTTCCTCCCAGGCTTGTGGTACTCAAGAAGAGTTTTTAACCAAGGCAGCTGCAGGTTGTTCATTTCCCTTACAGTATTTTTGAGAAATGACCACTGATTTTCTGCCCTGAAGGAGGTCTTAATTTGGTGGAACAAATTAGTCTGGAAAGAGAGGAAAGACAAAAAGAGAAGAAAGAATGTTTAAAAAGATAATCATGAGAAGCATCAAGATAATGACTTAGCTGAGCAGAAGGATAGGGCAAGACAAAATTAAAGCACTAAAAATATTTCCCACTGTTTTAAAAGTGGCTTTTTAAATTGATTCAGCACGTGTTTTATTGGTCTAAATCTTTGATTATTTTCCACAGTTGTGAGAAAGTTGATTCTGAGGGTTTTTTAATTTTTTAAAGCTTTTGTAGTGGGATGGCCCCTTGGAGTTGCCTACTCCACCTTTTTCTTCATCTTTCTTTTTTTATTTTAAGAAAAAAAGACAATCACTTAAACCTGAACAACAGAAATTAAGTATCATGAAATCACATACAATGCTATTTATAAGAAAAAAAAGAGAATAATGAGCAGAATAGTGTCTCTGTAGACAATGAAGGCACACTGAGAAGGCATGCTCACGAAATAGGTAAAGTATAAGCAATTTTCCAAAAAAAAAAAAATCTGTAGAAAATATTTTTAAAACAATGTAAGGTAGAATTTTAAAAAGCAAATATAACATATTTAAGAAATGTAAATTAGTAAAAGCTATCAGAACTCAAAGTAATTCAAAAGCAAAAAGAAAAATATGCTAGAATTGAATTAACTGGAAATAATATAAAAGAGGTCATAAAATGCCTTAAGAAAAAGAAAATATGGAACTGAGGATTTTTTTATTTTAAAAGAAAGCAAGATAAAAACAATTTCAAGAAACAGTGATACACATAGACAATAATGACATTTTATGTATAAGATTCTTTTACGTCCCCACAACAAATGGAGAAAATAATATAAATGAAGATAAACCAATAAAAATTTTAAATCGAGAGATTTTATATAATAAGATTTGAAATTAATATTAAAAAGACACATAGTTTGCATTATAAAATCAAAAGTGGTCAAGAACATAATATACTTTAGTAAAAATGAGAATGCATTAAGAGGGAATAAAATAATCAGATATCTAGGTAGCAAGATCTCTTGTAAGAACAAGAAAAACTGTCATCAAACTTCTCAACAGTAATTGTTTATAACAGACAGTAAGAAAGTAATATATTTAATATACTTGAGAAAAGAAAATATGACCTGAGAACTTTTTACCCAGCCAAACTGATCTTCAATGAAAAAGCCCAAAGAAAACCTTTAATGGCCATGGAAGAAATCATAGAATATAGTTTTCATGAGCCCTTGAAGAACCTATTAGAGAAAAACTTTAGCAAACAAAATGAATGGAAAGACATTGAGATAAAAACAAGAAATTTGTAGTTGGAATTATGTAAATGGTTTACATAATAAATAAATTTTGTTAAAGTTTTTAGAATCAAGGTATTGACATATATTCAGTGTAATGCAGAGACCATAAGTGTATTGTTAGATAAATTTGGGGAACACATGCATTTGAATAACAATCACCCACATCAAGATATAGAACCTTTATTTTTCTTCCGTCTTTTAGGTTCAGGGGGTTCGTGTTTGGGCTTAAGTAAATTGCATTTCGTGGATGTTTGGTATACAGATTATTTTGTCACCCAAGGGATAAGCATCGTACCTGATATGTAGTTTTTCAAACCTCCTTCTCCTCCCACCCTCCACCCTGAAGTAGGCCCTGGTGTCTATTACCCTTCTTTGTGTCTATGTATATTCAATGTTTCACTCCAATTTAAAAGTGAGAACATGTAATATTTGGTTTTCTGCTCCTGCATTAATTCACTTCAAATAATGGTCTCTAGCTCCTTCCATGTTGCTGCAAAACACATGAGCTCATTCTCTTGTATAGCTGTGTAGTATTACATGGTGCATCCATATCAAGTTTTCATTATCCAGTCTACCATTGATGGGCATTTATGTGGATTCCATGTCTTTGCTCTTGTGAATAGTGCTGCAATGACCATACACATGCATGTGTCTTTATTGTAGAATAATCAATATTTCTTTGGGTATGTACCCAGTAATGGAATCGTTTGGCTGGACAGTATATCTGTTTTAAATTCTGTAAGAAATTTCAAACTGATTTCCACAGGGGCGGAGTTAGTTTACATTCCCAACATCAGTGTATGTGTCCTATTTACTCCACAACCTTGCCCACAACAGTTACCTTTGGCTTTTTATTAATAGCCTGTCTGAATAATGTTAGATGGTAGCTCATTGTGGTTTTAACTTGAATTAGTCTAATAATTAGTGATGTTGAGCTTTTTTTTTTTTCACATGCTTGATGGCTGCATGTATGTCTCCTTTTGCAAAGTGTCTATTCATGTCCTGTGCCCATTTTTTAAATGGGGTTGTTTTTTGCTTATTAATTTGTTTAATATTCTTGTAGATTCTGGATATTAGACCTTTGTCATATGCATAATTTGCAAGTATTTTCTTCCATTTTGTATACTGTTTACTCTGCTCATTTTGTTTTTGTTTTTGTTTTTTTGGCTGTGGAGACACTCGTAAATTTAAATAACACTCGTCAATTTTTGTTTTTGTTGTAATTGCTTTTGGTGTCTTTGTAATGAATTATTTGCCAGAGCCTATGTCCAGAACAGCATTTCCTAGGTTTTCTTCTAAGGTTTTTATAATATTAGGTCTTATATTTAAGTCTTTAATTCATCTTGAGTTAATTTTTGTATATGATGAAGTAATCCAGTTTTAGTCTTCTGCACATGGCTAGCCAGTTATTCTAGTGCCATTTATTGAATAGGAAGTCTTTTCTAAATTGCTTGTTTTTGTTAACTGTCTTGAATATCAAAAGTTTGCAGGTGTGTGGCTTTATTTCTGGGTTCTTCAATCTATTCCCTTGATCTATGTGTCTGTTTTTGTGCCAGTACCATGCAGTTTTGGTTATTTTATCTTTTTGTACTATAGATTGAAATCAGGTAATGTGATACCTTCGGCTTTGTTCTTTTACTTAAGTTTGCTTTGATTATTAAGCCTCTTTTATGGTTCCATATGAATTTTAACATAGTTTTTTTTTTAATTGTGTTATACTTTAAGTTCTGGGGTATGTATGCAGAGCATGCAGATTTGTTACATAGGTGCACATGTGCCATGGTGGCTTGCTGCACCCATCAACCCATCATCTAGGTTTTAAGCCCCACATGCATTAGGTGTTTGTCCTAATGCTCTCCCTCCCTTCCCCCCAACCCCGACAGGCCCCAGTGTGTGATGTTTCCCTCCCTGTCTCCATGTATTCTCATTGTTAACTCCCACTTATAAGTGAGAACATGAGGTGTTTGACATACTTTTTTTTTCTAATTTTGTGAAAAGTGTCATGAGTAGTTTTAGAGAAACAGCATTGAATTTATAAATTGCTTTGGGAAGTACGACCATTTTAACAATATTGATTCTTCCTATCCATGAGCATAAAATGTTTTTCCATTTATATAATCTCTGATATCTTTCATCAGTATTTTGTAATTGTCATTGTACAGACCATTCACCTCTCTCATTAGCTGTATTCCTAGGTGTTTCATTTCATATGTGTGTGCCTACTGTGAATGTTGTGATTAGAATTACATTATGATTTTTCTCTCACCTTGTACATTATTCACGTATAGAAATGCAACTGATTTTTGTCCATTGATTTTTGTATCCAGAAACATTACCAAAGTTGTATATCAGATTTAGGAGCTTTGGGGCAGAAACTGTGGCATTTTCAAGATGTAAATAAACATTTTCTGTGAAGAGAGAGTTTGACTTATTCTCTTTCTATTTGGATGTCTTTTATTTCATTCTCTTGGCTGATTGTCTAGCTAGGACTCCCAGCACTATGTGGAAGTTGGAGTGGTAAGAGTGGTCATCCTTGTCTTGTTTCAGTTATTAACAGAAATGCCTCCAGCTTTTGCTAATTTGGTATGATATTGTATGTGGATTTGTCATAGATGGCTCCCATTATTTTGAGGTATTCTTTCAATAAACTATTTTGTTGAGGGTTCTTATGAAGAGATGCTAAATTTTTTCAGAACCTTTTCTGCATCTATTGATATAATTATGGGGCTTTTGTTGTTAGTTATGTTCATGTGATGAATCACGTTTATTGATTTGTGTATATTGAACCAATCTTGTACCCCAAGAATAAAGCCTTTTTGATCATGGTGGATTAGCTTTTTCATGTGCTGCTGGATTCAGTTTGCTAGTATTTTGTTGCTGATTTTTGTATCTGTATTCATGAAGGATATTGGCCTGAAGTTTTCTTACTTGTCTCTGCCAGGTTTTGTTATAAGAATGATGGTGGCCTCATAGAATGAATTAGACAGGAATCCCTCCTTCTCAATTTTTTGAAATAGTTTCACTACGATTAGTGCCAACTCTTCTTTATATGTCTGGTAGAATTTGGCTGTGAATCCATCTGGGCCAGGGCTTTTTCTTGTTAGTAATCATTTTATTACTGATTCAAGTTCAGAACACATTATTGAACTATTCAGGGTTTCAATTTCTAATATGTTCAATCTTGGAAGGTTGTATATTTTAAGGAATTTATCCATTTATTCTAGGGATTCTAGTTTGTGTGCATAGAGATGTTTGTAATAGTCTCTTAGGGCTTTTGTATTTCTTTGGCGTTAGTGGTAATGTTCCCTTTGTCATTTATGATTGTAGTTATTTGGATTTTCTCTTTTTCTTTATCAGTCTAATTAGTGTCCTATTAATAAATTTAGTGTTCTAAATTTATTATTTCAAAGAACCAATGGAGGATCACCTGTGCATGCACTCTCAAAGCAATTGGTGGGGGGCTGTGGGCAAGCGCATGCCAGCAAAGCAGTGGTGATAGGCTGCAGTGAGGGTAGGCTGTGAGTGATTTGGTGCACACTGGCCAAAGCCTGTCTGTTAGAGCCCTCCAATGGTGATATGCTTGGGCTTTATGTCCCCACCCAAATATCATCTTGAATTGTAATCTCCATAATCTTCATAATCCCTACATGTCAAAGGAGAGACAAGGTGGAGTAATTGAATCGTGGGCAGTTTCCCCCATGCTGTTCTCATGACAGTGATTGAGTTATGAGATCTCATGGTTTCATAAGTGTCCAGCATTTTCTCTGAATGCAGCTTTCCTTCCTGCTGCCTTGTGAAGAAGGTGCCTTTCTTTCTCTTTGTCTTCTACCACGATTATGAGTTTTTTAAGGCCTCCTCAGTCATGCTGAACTGTGAATAAAACTTGTTTCCTTTATAAATTACCTAGTCTTTGGTAATATCTTTATAGTGGTGTGAAAACAGACTAATACAGTAAATCGATACCACAGAGTGGGGTACTCCTATAAAGATACTTGAAAATGTGGAATTGACTTTGGAACTAGGTAATGGGCAGAAGTTGGAACAGTTTGGAGGGCTCCAAAGAAGACAGGAAGGTGTGAGAAAGATTTGAACTTCCTAGAGACTTGATGAATGGTTTTGACCAAAATCCTGATAATAATCTGGACAATGAAGGCTGAGGTGGTCTCAGATGGAAATGAGGAACTTATTAGAAACTAGAGCAAAGGTCAAACCTGCTCTGCTGTAGCAAGGAGACAAGCAGCATTTTGCCCTGCCCTAGAGATTTGTTGAATTGTGAATGTGAGAGACATTATCTGAAATTGGAATTTATGTTTATAATGGAAACAGAGCATAAAAGTTTGGAAAATTTGCAGGTTGATGATGCGATAAAGAAAAACCCATTTTCTGGGGAGAAATTTAAGCCTGCTACAGAATTTGCATAAGTAATGAGAAGCTGAATATCAGTCTCTAAGACAAAATATCTCCTGGGCTTGTCAGAGGTCTTCATGGTAGACCCTCCCATTTTAGGCCCAGAGACCTATGATGGTAAAATGGTTTCCTGGGTTGGGCCCAGAGCCCAACTGCTGCTCTATACAGCCTTGGGATTGGTGCCCTGTGTCCCAGCTGTGGCTAAAATGGGCCAACGTACAGCTCAGGCTGTTGCTTCAGATTCTGCAAGCCCCAAGACTTAGCAGCTTCCATGTAGTACTGTGCCTGCAGGTACACAGAAATCAAGAACTGAGGTTTGAGAACTTCTGCCTAAATTTCAGAGAGTGTATGGGAATGCCTGGATGTTCAGACAGAAGTCCGCTGCAGGGATGGAGCGCTCATGGAGAATCTCTGCTAAGGCAGTGTGGAAGAGAAATGTGGGGTAATGCAGCCCTTACACAGAGTACCCAGCGAGGCACTTCCTAGTGGGGATGTGAGAAGAGGGCCATCATCCTCCAGACTCCAGAATGGTAGATCCACCTACAGCTTGCACCGCGTTCCTAGAAAAGCTGCGGATACTCAACACCAGCCTGTGAAAGCAGATGGAAGGGGGGTATTGTACCCAGCAAAGCCACAGGAGGGAGCTGCCCAAGACGCTGGGAGCTCACCTCTTGCATCAGTATGATCTAAATATGAGACATTACTCAAAAGATATGATTTAGGGCCAGATCACAGGCGCTGGCTCATGTCTGTGATCCCAGCACTTTGGGAGGCTGAGGCAGGTGAATCATTTGAGGCCAGGAGTTCAAGACCAGCCTGCCCAACATGATGAAATCCTGTCTCTGCTAAAAATACAAAATTAGTCAGCTGTGCTGGTATACACCTTTAATCACAGCTACTTGGGAGGCTAAAGCATGAGAATCACTGGAACCTGGGAGGTGGAGATTGCAGTGAGCTGATGTTGTGTCACTGCACTCCAGCCTGGGTGACAGAGCGAGACTGTGTCTCAACTAAAACAGAACAAGCAAACAAACAAAAGGATATTATTTAGTAGAAGCTTTAAGAGTCAGTGACTGCCCTATTGGAGTTTGGACTTGCATGGGGTCTATAGTCTCTTTGTTTTGGCCAATTTCTCCCATTTGGTATGGGAGCATTTATCTGACGCATTGTATCTTGGAAGGGACTAACTTGCTTTTGTTTTTATAGGCCTATAGGCAGAAGAGACTTGCCTCGTTTCAGATGAGACTTTGGACTTGGACTTTTGGGTTAATGATGGAATGAATTAAGACTTTGGGGTACTGTTGGAAAAGCATGGTTGGTTTTGAAATGTGAAAGGGACATGAGATTTGGGAGTGGACAGGGGAGGAATAATATGGTTAGGCTTTGAATTCCTATGCAAATCTCTTCTTGAATTGGTAATCTTCCAAATCCTCACAATCCCCACATGTCAACGGGGAGACCAGGTGGAGGTAAATGAATTATAGGGGCAGTTTCCCCCATGCTGTTCTCAGGATAGTGAGTGAGTTTTCATGAGATCTGATGGTTTCAAGTGGGGCTTTTCCCCTTTTGCTTGGCACTTCTCCTTGCTGCCACCTTGTGAAGACAGAAGTATTTGCTTCCCCTTCCACCACGATTTTAATTTTCTGAGGCCTCCCTAGCCATGCTGCACTGTGAGTCAATTAAACCTCTTTCCTTTATAAATTACCCAGTTTTGGACAGTTCTTTACAGTAGTATGAAAACAGACTAATGCAAATGGTCAGGTGTGGTTCACTGGTGAAGGAGCTGTGGTGGCAGCCATCAGGAAGCATCCCAACTGAGCATCTGAGGCTGCAATGCAAGTGGACATGACCAGGCATAGACCCCAGGAGAGGATGGCAGGCAGTGGGGTACTCAGATTAAAATTACCCCATTCCATGAGAAAGATTGCCCTGCTTTACCCAGGTTCAATAGTCAACAAAGGTAAAATTCAGCTAGAGGAGTGTCACAAGCCTTGGCAGATGGGCATCCCTAGGTGTGCTTCATTGTAGTCATTCCTGTGCCAAACCCTCTGGGCTCCACATAGGTGGGAGTCCTGTCCCTACCACCTCTCTAAGCAGCTCTCCCTGTCCATGGGTCTTGTGGGGTCTCTGGCAACTGGGATTCTGGGAACCCAGGATGAGAGTGGGCCACTTCTTGACTATTGAAGTCACTGTTTCCCTAGGAGTTTCTGTGAGCCAAGAATGAGTCCTGCTGCTTGGCAGCCCTGTGCATGTTTCACAGCTTACTCCCCTTCCACTCCAAGATCAATATCCTTCCTCCATCCACTCTCAATGCCTTCCTTCTGATGTTCTGCTTGGAGTGCGCCACTCTTCTTGGTGGTCTGGTTTCTCAGTGGGAGATGTTCTTTTTTCATCTAGTCAACCAACTTGATTCTTCTCCTAGAAACTTTCTAATGCAACAGAAATGTATTTCTGTCTGTTTACCATCAACCACTGCCCCCGGAAAGAGCTACTGTTATATTCATTGCCATAAATTAGATGCATCTGTTGTTGAACTTTAATAAAGTCATGACATATATACGCCATTATTTTGTTTCCTTTGCTTAGAGTAACATTTTGTGATTCATTCATGTATGATTACTTTGCTATTTTATTGCTGAGTAGTATCCAATTGCGTGAATACAACATATGGACATTTGGGTTGTTTTCGGTTTGGGGCTATTGTGAGTAATACTGCCATAAGTATTTCTGCTCAAGTCTCTAGAACTGCGTAGGCATTCACTTCTGGGAGGAGAGCTACTGTCATAATGTCAGATACAGCTTTAACTTTATTTGAAATTGCTGAACCTGTTTTTTCCAAGATGAACACGGTTTTCCAGTCCCAGTAGCAATGTATGAAAGCTTCACTTATTCCATATCTTTGCCTAAACCTTGTATTTTTATTAGTTTTAATGTGCATCATTCCAATGTGCATACAGTGATATCCCTTTGTGGCTCAACTTACATTTTCCTAAATTAAAATAATCTTAAATATTTGTTCATAAACTTATAAGCTACTCTCATATATATAAAGTGTTTAAATATTTTTTCCATTTTTGTTATTAATTTGCAAGTTTTTCAAATATTCATATACTTTATCAGATGTATGAATTTCAAATATTTGTCCTAGTCTATGATTTATCTTATTCTTTTTTAAAAAGATTTTATTTTCTCATATCTTATTGCCTATTTATAAAACAAGCAGTTTTTATATTGACCTTTCATCAAGTGAGCATGCAAAAGTTATTAGTCTGGTATTTTGTTTGTAGATATCTTTAAATTTTCTATGTATACATTCATTTCTTCTATAAAGACAGTATTAATTAACCCTGTTCCATCCGTATGCTATCTATCTCTTTTTCTTGCATAAATAAGTCACTTATATAGTATTTAGCACATAATGCAAAAAATGCTATTTAATTTTTTAAATGTAAAATGTTTGGGCATGTTTCAAGCAACCTTAATACTTTGTCCATACAAGAAGGGAGTCTTATATCAACTTAATATTGCAGACCACCAACTCCCCTTTGTTTTAAGTTACATGTAAGATTCATGGAAGCAGTCCTTTCCTAAATTATTCAAGTACTTTGCCTTCTGATACCATGTCCAAGGACTATTAGACCTCTGGACAGAACTTGTGAGAAAAAAAGTAGCATTGCACAATCTAGGAGTTGGGCCTTTAGGAAGACAAGCTAATCTAAACCATAACATAAGAAAAGCTCTGAGTCTAGAAGAAAGACTTGGAAAAACAAAAGAACACATTCTTAAGAAAGAGCAGCAGGTAGAGTACTCTTTTTCAAAATATAAATCAAATTATGTTAATATTTTTCTCAAACTCTCCCATGGTTTCCCACTGCAATTAGTAAACAATTTAAAAACCTTTATCTTGTCTATAGAATTGAACTTGCTTCGTTCCCCTTTTACCTCACTGACTTTATCTTGGGAGCTTTTGCTCCTTTTTCACTCTACCTAGGACACCTTGACTGCTTAATTTTTAAACACTTCAGGCACTTTGTTAACTTTCAGTTTCAGATCAAATATTAGTTATTCAAAGATTTTCTTTGATTATCTAATTTTGTGTCTTCCCTCCCGTTGTTCATGAATTTATCACTGATTTACTTCTTTCATAACATTTTCTTACGGCCTGTAATTACCAAGCTTTTTATTCTTTGTCCTCCAGTAGCTAGTGGTCATTGCCTTTTTTCCACTCCATCCCACTTCCTTTAAAAATGATGATGTTTCTTCTGGGTAGCAAAATAAGATGTATCTATTATCACTGTTTGTTGAATGAGTCAGTAGTCCTTAAATATGGATTTAGAATTTACTGTAGAAAAGGCCACATAAGTCATTTCATGCCTGACGTCTACTTTTGTGGTTAGCTTGCTTTAGAGCAATGGAGCATAGTTATGTGAGTAGTAAAAATTAACTTATTTCACATCCCTGCTACCTCACAACCTACTTTACATTCAAAGTAATTATTGATAGATCAGAACTTACTATTGTCATTTTGTTTTGTAAATCTCTTGCTCCCTTATTTCTCTTTTATTTTTTTCTACAATTTCTTTTTTTTTCCCCCATTTATTTTATTGCATTTTCGGTTTTGGGGTACATGTGAAGAACATGCAAGATTGTTGCCTAGGTACACATGTGGCAGTGTGACTTGCTGCCTTCCTCCCCATCACCTACATCTGGCATCTCTCCCCTTGCTATCTCTCCCCAGCTCCCCACCCCCCACCGTCCCTCCCCTATTTCCCCCCAACT